>NC_135338.1:17152471-17410547 GCF_023851605.1 Tamandua tetradactyla
GTCCTGTGACTTTATAAGTATGGAGAATGGCAGTAGAAGGGTGATTTGCCATGACAATGTCAATGAAAGCATTGACATGGATGACATCAGTTCCCAGGAAACCCCCAGTACCTCCTTTAAGGTCCCCGTAACTCTTCCCAACATCCACTCAGTGTGACCAACCCTGGAATTCACCTTGATGGCATCCCTGGATGTCCCCAGGAAAGCAGAGCATACCCCTTCTGCTTGCAGTGGCAGAACAGCCAGTGAAGGATAGTGATGGCTTGACCAACAACTCATCCTCAGAGATGGGAGACCAGGTGAATCAGGGCAGAAGTCCAGAAATCCTGGAAGCCATGTCTTTGCAGGCACTCTCTCCAGCCAATAGCCAAGCAGAAAGCATCAAGTCCAAGTCCTCTGATGCTGGAGGCAAAGCAGAGAGCCCAAGAACAGTCTCCCTGAGATGGAAGTTTGGAGCAGTCTCCCAACAACGTTTATCTGAGTGCAACCAACCTATATCAAAGTTGAGTTTCCTGGCATGTTTGTTGGTCACTCAGCTCCATCCCCAGGCATGACACCTCTGTTAGCAACCCAGACACACAGGCAGGCCAAGCAACGTGGCTGCATGTATTGCAGTAAGAACTCCTCATCCACAAGTGCCCTACAGATTCATAAGAAGACTCACACTGGAGAGAATTCTTTTGTGTGCAACATATATGGATGAGTTTTTATCATCAAAGGTAACTTGAAAGACCACTATATGACACATGGGATGAACAATAACTTGGTATGCCATAGCAGGAATCTGACCATCAAGAACACCATGGGTCTCTTAGGTGTGGACAGAAAGAGGGTTTCCAAAATGTTTCCGAAAGACAACCCTGTACATTAAGCTAAGGTGGACCCCATGGTGTGGAACCAGTACACTGTCACGCTCTATGGCAGCCTGGCCATGAAGACCAACAAGACCTCAGTGATGCAGGGTGGTGGTCATATCCCTGCTCTCCTGGTGTCCCTGGGGGCACGGTTCCATTTTGAGTAACTCCACCATCTCCAGGATAGATGGTTTCCAGTCAGGTATCAGTGCCAAAGTGGAAAAGCCAGGTGCCACTAATGCTGTTCCCAAATACCAGTTTCCTCACTTCTTGGAAGAAAACAAGATTGCAGTCAGCTAAGCAAAAGAGAGAACTCATAATAAAGAAGTGCAAGCAAAGTGAAATATCAGCATCTGTACATTTTTTTTAAGAACCCACCTATCTTCTGTGTTTGGTTTTATTTTTTTTCTTACTGATGTACAAATGATGGTTACAGTTTATGGTTGTGACTGCAACCTCAGGCAATCCTACAATCAAGATGTCACTATGCTTCTTTGCAAAAACAAAACACAAAACTACCAAATAATGAAAAAAAATAGAAATGGAAAATATAGGCAAGACAAATACAGCCTAAGATATTTTTTTTCATTTTGGAAAGAAGCGGGTCTTTATGCAAAGTAGCTTTGTTGCTTGTGACAACCTGTACATAGAAACTTTATACAACCTAGATTATCTACTTCCAAAGACTGTCACCTCTTTAAAGGTGGAACAATTGGAATTTATTGAACCAATGATGGAATAGACAATTACTTAATCTAATGTAGCAGGGGGTGTACTGTATCTTTACATGGCAACAGTTAATACGGGTGAATGGACCAGGTCTGTTGTCTGTTTAAGGCCCTGTTTTGTATTATCCCTCCAACCCCACATTCATTCCTGTTTTCTTTTTTGAATGTACCTGTCTTTTAAACTGACTGTAAAATTACAAAATTCTTTCAACCTTAGAATCATAAACAAGGAGAATGCCATTAAATGGATTTATTTTAGTCCTTAAGGAATCAATGTATGTATTGCTGATTATTTACATGCAGTTCATTTGGAGCCTCAAGAGTGCCAATGTACTCCCTTGTTTTCCAGATTCCTACACCTTCTTACATACCAGAAGTGGGGGTAGTTGGGCAGGTGAGCAGGGAACCTCAGGTGACTTAATTTTGTTCACCAGTGCCTACTCTATTGAAGAACTGGGATTTCATCATTGAAAAGAAACTCTCATGGAAGGATGTGTTTCTTGTTACAGGTTGATTTTACCAATTTTTAAAAATTTCCTTGGTAACTAGTGCCAAGTAAATATGAAGATTGTTTTTCCTGAGTAATGCATGAAGGTGATGAAGTTGAAACAGGGAAGATCTGGGTGTGAAAGTTTAATTTATCAACCTCACTTATTATTGTTGTGGCTATAGTCTATAATTTCCTATTTTGTGATTGTTGAACTGTTCCAAGACCCTGTCCTTAAACCTAAGAATTGATGTGTTGATGGGAGTGGCTAGACATTCAAGGTTTTTCTGTGATTTCTTTTTAAATCCTCTTTTGTACATTTAATAATAAGCAAATGATGAAATGATGCTCTGATGGTTTAATGAGGAGGAAGAAAGAAATAGCCTAACTTCTGGGGCAGAGCAGTCTTTCCCTTCTTTGTGCGAGCCCCACAAATTGAAATGTGCATCAAGACTGTTACCAAAAGATTGCCTCTTAGTTATTACATTCAACATTTTTAGGATCAAAAAAGTTTTTTTTGTCAAGTTGTGACTTTCCTTCCCAAATTGTAAGTGAAAATAATGATGTTACTTTTTTATATGATGAAGTAGATATTGTTACAGAGTACACACCACAGGCTTTCTCCTTGTGTAGCTAATTCTGCTTTGTGAATGTATGATCTATGGAAAAATCCTTGTATTTTTACCTGCTAATGCTTTCTGTCTTTTGGAGAATAAATTTGGATGGTTCCCTCCCCTCCAAAAAGTGTATGTGCATAGGAAATTATACAGTGTTGAAGTGATATGTACAAGATTTGTTCTACAGCTGTAAAGTAAGGGGGTAAGTTCAGTGGTGGAAATGAGTGAAAGATTAAATAGATGTCATATTGATGATGGTTGAAGCTGGAAATATTTCAATGAGGGTTTTTTTTTAATGTTTTTATAACTTCAAAAATTTCCAAAATAACAAATGCTTTAAAAAATCTGGGAAGATGGCAGAGTAGGATAGATTGAGTTCAGCCCTGCTCCAATCTAAAGTCAGAGAAGGATGGGAGAGTGACTGAGATGGAAATTCCAGAATGTAACTGACCTGGGAGAGTTTTCTGCACCACACAGAGTGGCCCTGGTTGCAAAAGCTGAGGAACTGAGAGGCAGAGAACTGGTGCCTAGCAGCAGCCCAGAGCCCATAGGAGTGCACAGATGGGGAGACAGGGAGTAGGAAGTAAGCCAAGCTGCATTCCTTGAACATGCTATCCCCACCAGTGCAGCCCCATGACCCACAACTCAGACCATGCTCCATGCATCTGAATTACATCACCTGCCCCCACTCCCCATGCTCCAAGCACCTCTCCCTGCAAAGCCCTCACATGCATACCCACCCCACATCCCCACCCCAAGTGCAGACAAACCCACTTCTCCTGCACCCCTCCTGAGCACTAACTCCCACTCCCTGCAGCCTCTTTCCAATGCATAAAGTCTATGGGCACTAACTTCCATACTCAGGGTATATCTGCTCTAGCCCATACACTCACACACTTCCTCTGCCCACCCTGAACTTTGCGCATGGGTACATCAGTTTAGAGCACTCCTAGACCCATGTTTGTGCTCAGCCTCCAGTCACGTCCCCAGCTATAGGAAAGCACTAATCTGGGCAGCGCGGTCACTGCCACCTCAGCACATGCAGGCATAAGGCTTACCCACTGCCATAACTTTGTGCATGCACACAAAAGGCCCCATGTGCTATGTAAGTGCAGACCAGGGCCATGCCTCAAAGACCCATGCACTCATTCAGCCACATCCTCCCCAGCTGCTGGGCACCCAGGTTCACAGGCACCAGTGTAGCATCCTCAACTTGCATCTGTATTTGCGCTGCAACACATCACCACACTGTTGTGTCCCACCCCATACCCTGCATCCTGCTACACGTCCATCCCCCAAACACAAGGCTTTAGACTACTGAAGGAAATCAACTTCCAAAGTAAGTCAATCAACATATTTAAATGAGGTGAAAACAACAGAAGATCATAAAGAATATTACAATGCAGACAGATATGACCCTGCCTAATGACCAAATTAAAACTCAAGGGGAGATGCAGACATTGGAACAAATAATCAAGTATGTTCACATAACTCTAATAAATAAAATCAGTAGGATGGGGCCACAGTGGCTCAGCAGGCAAGAATGCTTGCCTGCCATGCCAGAGGACCCGGGTTCGATTCCCAGTGTCTGCCCATGTTAAAAAAAAAACAAAAAATATCAGTAGGATGGTTAATAACATAAAAGAGATCAAGAAGACACAAGAAAAGCATAAAGAATTTCAAAGAATAAATTTAAAAATAGCCAAATATCACAGAGAGTAAAGATTCTGTAGACTAAATTAAAAAAATGCTAGAGAGAAACAACAGCAGATTTGAAGAGACAGAAGAAAGAATAAGTGAACTAGAGGATAAGATAAATGATTTCAAACACTCAAGCAACAAATGGCACAAAAGTTGGAAAAATTCAAATTGAATCACAGGGAAATGATGGACAAAACAAAGTGCACAAATATAAAAATCGTTGGTGTCCCAGAAGGAGAGCAGTGGAGTAAAGGGCTAGGAAGAGTAGTTGAAGATATGATGAGGGAAAACTCCCTAAACCTTATAAATGGCATAAATGTACAAGTCAAAGAAGCTCAATGAACTCCAAATAGAATAAATCCAAATAGGCCTTCCCCAAGGCACATACAAATTAGCCTGCCAAATGTTGAAGAGAAGCAGAAAATTCTGAAAGTGGCAAGAGAAAAACAATCTACTACATACAAGGGAAACCACATAAGACTGAGTTCAGACTACTCAACTGACACCATGGAGGTGAGAAGGCAGTGGTATCATGTATTTAAGATCCTGAAAGAGAAACACTTCCAGCCAAGAATTCTGTACCCAGCCAAATTGTCCTTCAAAACTGAGGGGAAGATTAAAATTTACACAGACAAGCAAATCCTGAAAAAAATTGTCACAAAAGACTGGCCCTACAAGAAATATTAAAGAGAGTCCTGCCAGTTGAAAAAATAAAAAGCAAGATCTGGGAAGTCTGGAGGAGGGCACAGAGTTGAAGAATGCCAGAAAGGGTAACTGAAGGATAAAAATAGAAAAAGGAAAAGGAATAAATAGATCTGACAAATAAAATCCTAAATGTAAGATGGTGCATTCAAGAAATGCCTTTTTGGTAATAACTTTGAATGTTAACATGCTAAATTTACCAATTAAAAGATACATATTGGCAGAATGGATAAAGAAATATAGGCCAGATATATGTTGCTTACAAGAAATTCATCTTAGACCCAAGGATATAAATAGCTTGAAAGTGAAAGGATGGAAAAAGCTTTTCCATGCACCGTGTAACCAAAAGAAAGCAGGAATAGCTATACTAATATCAGACAAAATAAACTTTAAATGTAAAGACATTGTAAGAGAAACAAAAGGACACTATATATTAATTAAAGGGACAATTCACCAAGAATAAATACAAATCTTAAATGTTTATGCTCCCAATCATGGATCTCCAAAGTACATGAGACAGACATTGGCAAAACTGAAGGGAGTGACAGATGTTTCAACCTAATAATAGGAGACTTCAATACACCACTCTCTATAGGTAGAACAACCAGACAAAAGATCCACAGGGAAACAGAGAAGTTAAACAACCTGATACATGAATTATATCTAATAGACATATAGAGGTCATTATGCTCCCAAGCACCAGGATGGACATTCTTCTCTAGTGCTCATGGAACATTCTCCAGGATAGACCATATGCTGGGGCACAAAACAGATCTTTATAAATTTAAAAACATTGAAATTATTCAAAGCACTTTCTCTGATCACAATGGAATGAAGTTGGATCTCAATAACTACTAAAGAATGAGAACATTCACAAACATATGGAGATTAAATAACAGGAACTTAAGCAATCAGTGAGTCTTAGAAGAAATTGCTAGAGAAGTCAGTAATTATCTGGAGATGAATGAAAATGAGAACTCAACATATCAGAACTTATGTGATGTGGCAAATGCTGTGGATAATTTATTGCTCTAAATGCTTATTTAAAAAAAACAAGAAAGAGCAAAACTCAAGGACTTAACTGCTCATCTGGGGGAACTTGAGAAAGAACAGAAAACTAATCCTCAAAGCAAATATTAGAAGAGAAATAACAAAGATTATAGCACAGTTAAATAAATGGGAGAAAAAAGAACAGTAAAATTATGTGATAAAACAAAAAATTTGTTCCTTGAGAAAATAAATAAAATTAATAGGCCACTCCTCTCCCTCTCAGCCAACATGACAAGCAAACTCACTACCCTCCCCAGCCTACATAAGACATGACTCCCAGGGGTGTGGACCTTCTTGGCAATGTAGGACAGAAATCCTATAATGAGCTGGGACTCAGCACCAAGGGATTGAGAAAACCTTCTCGACCAGAAAGGGAGAAGAGAGAAATGAGACAAAATAAAGTGTCAATGGCTAAGAGATTCCAAACAGAGTCTAGAGGTTATCCTGGAGATTATTCTTATGCATTAAATAGATATCACCTTTTTAGTTAAGGTGTAACAGAGAGGCTGGAGGGAAATGCCTGAAAATGTAGAGCTGTGTTCCAGTAGCCATGTATCTTGAAGATGATTATATAATGATATAGCTTTCACAAGGTGACTGTGTGATTGTGAAAACCTTGTGGCTGATGCTTCTTTTGTCTACCTTATGGACAGATGAGGAAAACATATGGATTAAAAATAAATAAATAATAAGGGGAACAAATGTTAACATGAATTTAGTAGATTGAAATGCTAGTGATCAATGAAAGGGAGGGGTAAGGGGTATGGTGTGCATGAATTTTTTGTTTAAACATTTTTTACTAATTAAAAAAATTAACAAACAAAACATTTAGATATCATTCCATTCTACATATACAATCAGTAATTCTTAATATCATCACATAGTTGCCTATTCATCATTTCTTAGTACATTTGCATTGATTTAGAAATAGAAATAAAAAGACAACAGAAAAAGAAATAAAATGATAATAGAGAAAAAAAGACTATACATACCATACCCCTTACCCCTTGCTTTCATATACCACTATTACAAACTGAATTTATTTTAACATTTGTTCCCCCTATTATTTATTTTTATTCCATATGTTCTACTCTTCTGTTGATATAGTAGCTAAAAGGAGCATCAGACATAAGGTTTTCACATTCACCGAGTCTCATTGTGAAAGCTATATCATTGTTCAATCATCATCAAGAAACATGGCTACTGGAACACAGCTCTACATTTTCAGGCAATTCCCTCCAGCCTCTCCACTACATCTTGAACAACAAGGTGATATCTACTTAATGCATAAGAATAGCCTCCAGGATAACCTCTTAACTCTGTTTGGAATCTCTCAGCCATTGACACTTTGTCTCATTTTACTCTTCCCCCTTTTGGTCGAGAAGTTTCTCTCAATCCCTTGATGTTAATTCTCAGCTCATTCTAGGGTTTTTCTCAGTCCCTTGATGCTGAGTCTCAGCTCATTCCAGGATCTCTGTCCCACATTGCCAGGAAGGTCCACACCCCTGGGAGTCATGTCCCACACAGAGAGGGGGAGGGTGGTGAGACTGCTCATTGTGTTGGCTGGAGAGAAGGGCCACATCTGAGCAACAAAAAAGGCTCTCTTGGGGGTGACTCTTAGGCCTAAATTTTAAGTAGACTTGACCTATCCTTTGTGGGGTTAAGTTTCATGTGAACAAACCCCAAGACTGGGGGCTCAGCCTATAGCTTTGGTTGTCCACACTGCTTGTGAGAATATCAAGAATTCAACTTGGGGAAGTTGAATTTTTCCCCACTCTCACCATTCCCCGAAGGGGGCTTGCAAATACTTTTCCAGTCACTGATCAAATCATTCTGGGATTCATCAGGGATGTATGAATGTTTTTCTGTTTTCTTTTCATTTCTTTTTCTGAATTGATACAAATGTTCTAAGAAATGATCATGATGATGAATATACATCTATGTGATAAAAAAGAATGTTCATATTGTATGTTGATTGGTTTTATTAATAAAAATTTTTTAAAAATTAGTAAGCCACTAACATGACTGACAAAGAAAAAGAGGGAGAGAATGCAAATAAACAAAATAAAAAACTACACAGTGTGTGTTACCACAGACCCTGAAGAAATAAAAGAAATCATGGGGATAATATGAACAACTGTATGCCAACAAACTAGACAACTTATATGAAATGGAAAAATTTCTTAAAACACACAAACAAGCTACATGGACACAGAAAGAAATAGAAGATATCAACAAACCAATTACAAACAGAGAAATTCAATCCGTCATCAAAAATCTTCCTACAAAGAAAACCCCAGTGTCAGATGTCTTCACAGAGGGATTTTTCTGAAACATTCCAAAAAGAACTAATGTCAATCCTGCTCAAACTTCTTAAAAAGTTGAGGAAAACTACCTAGCTCATTTTATGAAGCTAATATAATTTAAATACCAAATCCAGATAAAGATGTTATAACAAAGGAAAACTACCAGCCAATCAATCTCCTAATGAACATAGATGCAAAAATTCTCAACAGAATATTAGCAAATCAAATCCAACAACACATTAAAGATGTATAAACCACAATCAAGTTGGGTTTATACCAGGAATGCAAGGATGATTCAACACAAGAAAATAAATTAATGTAATACAGCAAATTAACAAATCAAAAGGGAAAAATCACATGATCATCTTGACTGATGCTGTAAAAACATTTGACAAAATTCAACATCCTTTTCTGATAAAAACACTTCAAAATATAGGAATCAAAGGAAATTTCCCCAAAAAGGTAAAGGGAATATATGAAAAACTGATTGGTAGCATCATACTCAATGCAGAGAGACTGAAAGCTTTCCCTATAATATCAGGACCAATACAAGAATGCCCACTGTCACCACTATTATTTAGCCTTGTGCTAGAGCAATCAGGCAGGACAAAGAAATTGCAGGCCTTCAAATTGGAAAGGAGGAAGTAAAACTTTCATTATTTGCAAATGGCAAGACACTACACTTGGAAAATCCTGAGAAATATGTGGCAAAGTTATTTGAGCTAATAATACATATTTTGGAAGGTGGTGTGATATAAAATTAATGTGCAAAAATCAGTAATGTTTCTATACACAAGTAGTGACCTTGAGTAATCAGCTAAGGAAAAAATCCCATTCAAAATGGCAACTAAAAGAATCAAGTACTTAGGAATTAACTTAACCAGGGATGTAAAGGACTTGTACACAGAAAACTACATAATATTGCAAAAAGAAGTCAAAGAAGATCTAAATAGGAGGAATGACATTCCTAGCTCATGGATAGGAAGGCTAAATAGTTAAGATGTCACTTCTATGCAAATTGATCTACAGATTCCATGCAGTACCAATCAAAATTCCAACAACCAACTTTGAAGACTTGGAAAACTTTTCCAAGTTATTCATATGCAAGGGAAAGAGACCCTGTATAGCTAAAAGAATTCTATAAAAAGAAGAAAGAAGTAGGAGGATTAAATTCCCTGAATTTAAAACCTACTATAAAGCCACAGTGGTTAAAACAGCATGGTACTGGTACAATGATAGAAATATTGACGAATGGGATCAAATTGAGAGTGCAGAAATAGACTAAATCTATGGTCAACTGATTTTTGACACCTAAATCCACTGAACTGGGTCAAAATAGTCTTTTCAATAAATGGACATGGGAGAAATGGATATCAATAGCCAAAAGGATGAAAGAGAACCCCTGCCTTGCACCCTGCATAAAAATTAACTCAAATTGGATTAAACACCTAAATAAAAGATTTAGCATCATAAAGCTTCTGGAAGGAAATGTAGGGAAACATGTTAAAGACCTAGTAATAAGAGGTAGCTTCCTAAACTTTACACCTGAAGCACAGAAAGAAAAAAATAGATAAATGGGAATTCCTCAAAATCAAATGCTTCTGCACTTCAAAAGGCTTTGACAAAATGTTAAGAGGCAGAAAAGTCAATGGGAGAAAATATTTGAAAATCACATATCAGGCAAATGTTTGATATCCTATATACATAAAGGAATCATACAACTCTGCAACAAGAGGACAAACAACCCAATTATAAAATGATATGAATAGGCATTTTTGTGATGATCAAATACAAATGACTCAAAACACATGAGACAATGCTCATTTTCACTGACTAAAGGGAACTGAAGATCAGGACAAAATGAGGAACCACAAAGCAGTCTTCCATAGTGGCTGCACCATTATACATTCGCACCAGCATTGCATAAGTGTCCCAGTTTCTCCACATCCTCTCCAACATTTACAGTTTCTTGTTTGTTTAATAGCAGCCATTCTTACAAGTGTGAGGTGGTATCTCACTGTAGTCTTGATCTGCATTTCCCTTATAGCCAGTGAAAGTGAGCATCTCTTCAATTAGCAGAGACATTTCAAATAGAGTGGAGAGGCTACTCTGGAGGTTACTCTTATGCAAGCCTCAGTTAGACATTGCTACCTATCATAACCTGCCAAACTCCAACCAGGACCATTCCAGCAAATCCTAAAGAATACCTAGGGCAATATATAAGATTTCACAAGTGTTCCATGCTCTAAAGTAACTTTGCCAAAACCTATAACCTCCAGATGGGTCCATGACCCAGATAAGTCCAGAAACCTAGAGGGCCCAGCCTCTCCAGAACATCAGACAGTTCCATCTCCTTATCCCATATTAGTGACTGACCCTTCCAATCCTAAAAATTTAGAATGCCTATAGCCCAGACACCCCTAACGAGAGGGATTGAAAGATCAAAAGTAGTGGTGGAGTCATACAGTGAAGACAGGCTTTAACAAATGAATATGAATGCTGAATCATTGAATTGATATATCTTTTAGTCACTAGTATCTTAGAGCCACTAGAAGTAAAAACCTAAATTTACAGAATTGTAACCAAGGTCAAACTCTGAATTATGGTCTACAACTAATTGTTGTGCTGTGCTTTGAAATTTATTGCTTTTCTGTATATATGTTATTTTTCACAAAAAGGAAGGAGAGAAAGTCAATTGTGATGATAAAAAATATTTAAGTCTTCTAGCCTCCTATATTCTGGATCAGTTAGAAGGAAAAATCTTAGAGAATCTTATGGTAGCCCATGACAAACTCTGGGATCTGTCCTGTAACTACTTGTTGAAAAGTGTTTTGGAAACTCTTGTTTGTTATTTCTTTGATTTGCATATATGTTATGCTGTACAATAAAAGAGTTAAAAAATGGTTACAATGAGATATCACTTCACACCTGTAAGAATATCTGCTATTAAACAAGCAGGAAACTATAAATGTTAGAAAGAATGTGGAGAAACTGGGACACTAACACACGGTTGGTGGGAATGTATAATGATTCAGCCATCTATGGAAGAATGTTTGGTGGTTCCTTGGGAAACTAAATATCAAGTTGCCATATGACCATAAATAGCACTACTTGGTATATACCCAGAAGGGATGAAAGCAATGACACAAACAGACATTTGCACACTAATGTTAATATCAGTATTACAATTACCAAAAGATGGAAACAAATAAAATGCCCATCAACAGATGAGTGGATCAACAAAATGTAATTTATACATGTGATAGAATATTATGCAGCAGTGAGAAAAAATGACATCCTGAAGCACATGATAAGATGAATGAGCCTTGAGAATATAACGCTGAGTGAAATTAACCAGACACAAAAGGATAGGGGGTGTATGATTCCACTTTTATAACCAGCATAAAGGTATAATCAAAGGCTTATAGTACAGAATATAGGGGACTTAGAGATACAGAGAAGCCAGAGATGGGTGAACCATTAGCTAATGAGGTTGAACTCCAATGTAAGGGAATAGATAGAAGTGAAGGTGGCTCTGTAGTGGGTCTATGAGTAATATTACCATATTGAAGATGAACAAAATTGAAAGGGGTTCTGTAGACCTACCAACTCATTGATTACACTAGAAATATGAATTAGTTTTTGCAAGAATTACTTCAAAGATATGATTCTTGTACAAAGAATGTTTAAGTGTAGGGTACATGGGGGGAAACTGCTATTGCATGCTATGAGCTATGTTCAAAATGAAACCATCAGCATCACCACAGCATCAGTAGATGTAAATAATGGGGCAAGGGACAAGAATTAAGAGGAGGTTTAGATTTCCCATTTGGTGGGGGTGTGTTTATTGGTTATCATTATCTTGGGAACAATGAAATATATCTAAAATTGAAATATATTATACATGATTCCTGATGAATGCAAGTGGCTAAATGATGCACTGACTGAGAAGTAGATTGGTGAACAATGGTGGATACATGTGATCGATATATTGTGCTGCTACAAAAAGAAGTGAAGTCTTGAGGCATGCAGTGATGTGAATGAACTTATGAAACATTTGGTGAGGCAAAATAAGGCAGAAAGAAAAGAACAACAATTATGTATGGTCTCCTTTAGAAAATGCTTATAAGAAAACAGGGGCCTAGCTTTTCAGCTCTTAGAGAAGATACATTTAATCAAAGTGGTTAATTATTACTTCTGGATTTTGAAAGGCTCATATATATTCAAATATACATCCCGGTAATTATAGATAAGAATGAAGATGATCAGGTCAGGGTTAAAGTAATTCAGAACACAGGGGTAAGGAAGATATTGTCTATATTTGAGGACCACATATACTCTTTGAGTCCAAAGAAAGAAAGCTTATTTGGTCTGGAACCTAAATTTTCTGTAGCACATAATCTAACTAAACCTATTTCTATGGCTCATTTGAACAACTGAAGCACAGGGAGTGCAGAAAAAGAAAGATGTCCATTAATCCTGCATAGCTTAATGTAATACCTGGATACATCCTAAAGTATCTTGAGCAGATAATCAAAAAATATTGGCAAAGTACTTTGAGGGATGGGAGAAAAAAATATGGAACTAAGAACTAACATCAGCAAATCCCCTGATACTGTGTCAAACTTTATGGACACCCGAACCAATAGGCCAAGCCCTTGATCTTGAGGTTTACTCTAGTTGAGAAAATATAGGGAGTGACAAAGCTAAGTCTACCTACAGGCATGCCCAAGAGAAACGTCTAGAGGACCTCTCTTGCTGCTCAAATGTGGCCTCACTCTCTCTAAGCCCAACAGTGCAAGTGAAATCATCGCCTTCTCTATGTGAGACATGACATCCAGGGATGAAAGTCTTCCTGGCAGCACGGAAGATGACTCCCATGGATGAGTCTGGCCCTGGCACTGGGGAATCGACAATTCCATCCTGGCCAAAAGGGGGGAAAGAAGTGTAACTGATAAAGTGTCACTAGCAGAGAGAGATCAAATAGAGTACAGAGGCTATTCTGGAGGTTTCTCTAATGTAGGTTTCAATTAGACATTGCCAAACCCCAACTAGGACCATTCCAGCCAATCCTAAAGAACACCTAGAACAATATATAAGATTTTACATGGGTTCCATGAAGTAGAGTAACCTTCCAGAAACCTAAAACTTCCAGATGGGCCCCTGGTCCAGATAAGTCTGGAAACCTAGAGGGCACAGCCTCTCCAGAACATCAGATAGTTCCATTTTCTTACCCCATATTAGTGACAGACACTTCCAACAGGAAAAAGTAAGTTATAATGGCCATAGCCAAATACCCCTAAAGAGAGGGATAGAAATCAAAGGTGATGGTGGAGTTATGCAGAGAATATAGGATTTAACAAATGAATATAATTGCTGAATCATTAAATTGATATCTCTTTTAATCTCCAGTGTCTTAGAGCAGCTAGAAGTAAAAACCTAAATTTGTTGAATTGTAACCCATGCCAAACTCTGAAATTTGTTCTACAACTAATTGCAGTGCTCTGTTTTGAAATTTATCACTTTTTTCATATATATTTTATTTTTCACATACAAAAAAGTCTATGGTGATTACTTATGGGGGTAGCAGCTTCCCTGGGGTACTTGGTGCTGGCTGGGGGCTCCCAAGACTGTGGTGCTTGGAATTTCTTGGCCCAAAGGTATTTCAGCTCAGTTTTATGGCTCCAAGTAGGGCAGCACAGCCTCCCTGAGTATCTTGGGGCTCCAGTCTTCGGACAAGTCTGGGTATTACTGCTCAACAGCTCATGCCAGCACCAGGGCACCCACGGTGCTCCAGAAACATGGAGAGATGAGACCTAAATCTATTTTACCTCTACCTGACCTCTCCCTCCCTCCCTCTGCCTGGAACCAAGACCAGCTAAGGAGATATTGGTTGTTGGTCCCCAGAATCTGAACTCAAACCCTGCCCAGTATCCTAGAGTGCAGATGACAACCTATCTCCATCCTGCTTTCTTCTTCCCAGAAGGTCTGAGACTCACTCAGGCTCTGTGCTGAGACTGCAGCCCAGGATAATTTCAAGTGAGCCTGGCTCTAACAGCATCTCATTTTTGCATCTTCCTCCCTCCAGGGCCTGTGTTCAGGGTCCAGAGCCCCTGGGAAGGTGAGAGAGGGGCCAGAGGGGATGGTAACAGCCACACCCAGCTCAGGGGACAGCAGTGACCAGAGACTGCACAAGCCCCTGGCAAAGCAGCCTCAGGATTCATCCAGGGCTCTAGACCTGAGGAGGAAGGAGCCCAAGCCTTACCAAAAGCTCTCCCTTCTCAGCCTACTAGGCATTTAGGGACCTCCAGGGTTGAGTAGCAGGTGTCCTTTTGGATTCAGACACAGCAGAGGGACCTCTTCTGGGAACAGGGCCTTGGGAGCAACCTCTCTGCTGTCTCTTCTTCATGAAGATACTAAATCTTTATATATATATATATATCAGCATTATACTTACATAGACTGGAAAATAGCCTTAAAACTATGCACATGGAACATAGAAAGTTTTAAACTCAATAAAAATATGTAAGTATTATTTAATTTAAAATGGAAACAGAGCACATTAATTTCATATTTTCTCTCTCTCATCTGCTCTCCCAAGACCATTGTGTGAAGTCAGTGAATATATCATGTCAGAGCCCTTTTGAAGTCTCCCTAGACTTAACCCTGTGAGCAGGAAGAGGTTGCCAGAGAAGTTCTCCTACACAGATTGATTCTTGAATCAGCAACACTCATTCTTCACTCTTTAGGTTTCTTGGGGAACCTAAATAATAGTCTTGCCATTTATAGGTGGCCACAGGTGCTTGAAGGTCACACTGTGTTTTAGAATCATGTTCCTCAGTAGTGGTCATGGAAAATGCAGTGTCAGCCTCACTCAGGAGCCTGTAAGAACCTTGATTAAGACAGGCCTAGACCCACCCTAAACAGGGCTAGAATCAGGCTTATATGCCTTCCACAGAGAGACTGCTTGACTTTGGGTCCTGCTCGTTGGGAGGTCCTTGGATAATACGTGAGCCCTGCACACGTCCCTATTCCCAGGACCCCAAAGGGTCATGGGCCCTGGAAGGATTGTGGTTGTGGCTCCTGCAAGGGGAGCAGTGGGGCTGAGCAGGAGAGGGTTCTGGGTTCTCCAATGGGGAATCCTTCAGGCCTGGGAGCTTAATAAGTATATTTCCATCTAACAACAGTGAAAAGAAACTCTCTGATTTCAAAAAAGACAACAAACACAAAGAAGACAAAATAAACCAACAAACTAATAAAAATTACCAGACATCTCTGTCCCCTGTGTCTTTGCAGCTCTTTTTCTGCCTGTTATCTCCAGCTTTGGATGGGCACAAAGAAAGAAGAAAGAAAGAGGGAGCAGAAAAACATGTGTGGGAAAGGATCCCACTCAGGTGTGTGACTTTGGTGTGTGGGATTCAGTCATGGGTGCCTGGTAACAAGAGTTGTACCTAATTTGGGATTTTTAGAAGGTGGCCTGAACTGGGAGGAGTGAAGTGTCCTGGTAGCTGTTCTCACTTCCATGACATGAGATCACAGGCCATGAACTAGGGGATGGGCTCCAGGGGGAGCTACTGAGTCATTCAAATAAACTGGGCTCGGGGAGGGCCTCATTAGGGCATCTGGGAATTCTGTGTCATCTTCCTCATCTCTCTGTGCACCTCCAAAACCTCTGCCCTTCTCCTGAATCTCCATCCCACCCTCATGTGCCTGCCCCATCCCTTGGAGAGACCCAGGGCCACAGGTCCAGCCTTAGGGTTTGGGGTCCCTGGAACTTCCTGGGGGCTGCTGTAATTGATCATTCCTCTTGGTGCAAGAGTCACAGGAGGGGCAGATCAGTCAGTCTAAAAGTGACCTGCTCTTTGGGGAGAAATTCCTTGTGCAGTGTGATAAGGGAATCCCTCTCATGGAAAGGCTGAGGATGGGGACAAAAGACGGATATAGAGTCAGGGTCTGCCCTGGTGGAACCTGGTGTGTGATGACAGAGAGGGGTCTGTTACTCTGGGCATCCAAAATTGAGGCAGTGTAGGGTTTGTTCCTGTCCTCTGCCCTTCTGCTCCCTGGGAGAGAACAAATTCTCTCTGAAGTTGCAGTCACCTCAGCCCCTTCCCTGAACATATGTGGTAGAAGCAACAGAAAGAATGTCTTAACATTGAGGGGCCCCTCCATTGAAGGATGGAGTTGTAGGGACCACACAGATGCTAATAAGGATCCCAGGTGATGTGCACCCCACACCCACCCACACCCACTCCCCTATGTGGAGGCAGGGTCGATACAGGGTAGGGGCAAGTTCAGAGTCTCTTTTTCTCTCTAATCAGCTCCAGGATGTTCATCCCAGTTGAAGATGAACTTGGAATCTGAGACAACAGGGGACACTGGGGACCTGTCCTTTAGGAAGCTGTGGGGACATCTCAGAGGTGAGCCAGCAGGGCCGACTGTGCAGTGCCCTCTCCACATGTTCTCTGTGGCCCAGCAGCTGTGACCTCCACAGGTCCCAGAAGAGAGTCCCACAACCCCACCACACTCAGTTTGCACATCCTCACCATCACGTGGTGATGGTGCCAATCTATTACATTTAAAATGACCTCACTGTTGTCTTAATTTTTCTTTACTTCATTACCAATAGGGGTGGAGAGCTTTCAATGTTTTTATTGTTACCTATTTCATCTACTGTGAAAGCCTGTTTATATCTCTTGCCCATGTTTTCCTTCCTTTTGGTTGTTTTTTCCTACTGATTTTCCTAAATACAATTACTCTTAAATATAGAAAAAACTTTGGAACCTAGCAAAGTTTCAAAGCATTATATGAATTGCCCAATACACTGTGTTTGACATTTAAAATTGTCTTCAAGAAGTCAACGTCCAATTCAAGTTGAATGTTGTACACAAAATGAGGAGGCAGACAAAATCCTGTATTATAGATAATCAGAAATATGCATATATTTTATAAATTCAGATTGAAGAATGATCCTTGATCTTTCATCTGATTTGTAAAAACAGCTGTATTGAGATAAATTTTAATACTATAATTTTTTATTATTTACAGTGTACATTTGTACTGTTATTAATATATTTGAATATTTGTGCAACTTTCATCAAAATTTCAGAACATTTGGACCACTGGCTTGTCTCATAGTTTCATGACATAACGTTTTGAGGTTCATCTATATCATAACATGGGTCATTACTCTAATGATTTTAATATACTTTATTTATAGAACAATTTAGGATTTACAAAGGAAAAGTGAAACAATAGTGCAGAGATATCCCTGTGACCTGTTTCCCTCTTAGCATCACATGTTAGTTGGTACATTTGTTATCATTAATGAGACAGTGTTAGACATTATTATTAACTGAAGTCCACAGCACCCATATTTCCTTACTTTGTACCCAGCATCTTTTATCTGTGACAGGATCCCATAGAAAACACAACTTGGCATTGTAGCCACATGCCTCTTTAGGCTCCTCTGACTTGTGTTAGTTTCTCAGACTTTCCTTGGTTTTGATGACATTGAAATTCTGAGGAGAGCAGGTCAGGTATTTTGGAGGCTGCCCCAATATTGGAATGTATCTGATATTTCCCTCCTGAAACAATGTGGTGGGAAGCCACGATCCACAGCCCACAGCTGTGCTCCAGCTTCCAGAGGGGGCTGCAGCTTCATGAGTTATTTGGAATTCTTCTACCTGGGAGATTTTTCCTTCCTCATGCATTTTATCATTTGTGTGTTTATGTTCTTTAATCTTTTCATTGTGGTAGGAAATATACAGCACAAAATGTCCCATTTTAACCACATTCAAGTGTACAATTCAGTAGTAGTATATTCTCAATATTGTGCTGCCATCAGTAACATCTGTTACACTTACTACTTTTGTCACTCATGCAGAAACTGCTTACCCATGAGGCTGTAACTTCCTCTTCCTACACTGCCCATACCCCCTTAGAATTCATACCTTATTTTCTTTTATTGTAGCAATGTTTATGAAATGAAAATTTCTCATATTAACCAAGTTTGTAATACTCCATTGTACAGATGGACCACATTTTGTTGATCCATTTATTAGCTTTTGCATGCTTCTATCTAGCTAGCTATTATGTGTAATTCTGCTATGAGTATTCCTGCACAGAGTGTTGCAGAGATATTTACTTTCTTTTCTCTTGGATTCATACACACACTGAGATTGCTGGATCATAAGGTGAAGCTATGTTTAACATGCTCAGGATCTGCAAGATCCTTCTCAAAACTGATATCCTGTTGTATATTCCCACCAGCACAGATATTGATATCACTTTTGTCTGCTCCAAAGTTGACTCAGACAGTAAAGATGTTGTTTCTTCAAGGAATCAGAGGAGCAGGCTGTGCCTGCATCGTTCACAACGGGTCTCTGTGTTTCTTCCTCTGAATATCCTGTTGCTTCAGAACACCCAAGGTCACATCTCTGCCACAGAAACATTCCCCATGTCTCTCAACTGCCAACCACTAGCCTCTTTCCAAGGTAACATTGAGGATTTTCTCCTGATGACCCCAAGGAGCCATCAAGTGTCTGCAGAGCAATGTGGGGCACGGCTGTGGGTGCAGGGTCAGCAGGGATATCAGGGCATGTGTGGTCACCTCCTATTCTCTGATTCCTGAGACTTGATGAACCCACAAATGTGGGTCTGCTGCCTCCATCTGAAACAATGACCAGGCTACAAATGGTTGGGGGGGGGGATGTTCTCTGTTCCTGCAACCTTTTCTTTTGAGTTCTCTTAACTACAGGTCATACAATTTGATTATACACAGAAAACAATCACACTTATCTCTTAAATGATTTTTGCAACACCAGGAACAGAAATCATCAGCCTAAAAACCAAGATTAGAAGGATAAGGAGATATGAGAAACATATAAAATGTGAGGGGTCCCTCACCAAGGAAGATCCCATCCACAGGCAAATCACTGCCATATATAAACAGCTCTATGAACAATAAATCAGAATACATCAACCTGAAACTCACCACCATCCCCACTTTATGCTGTTTCCATCCATAAAACTTCTGTAAGTCTCAGATCTGGAGACTTACTCCAGGAGATTTGTCTCCTTTCTCTTTTCCAGTTGACTTCACAATAAAACTCTTTCCTTTCTCAAAATCCCAATTTCATAGTATGGGCCCCCATGCACCTCAGGCTGTAAACCCTTACATGATAATACATCCTGGCCTGCAGGGAAGGAAAAGAACAGGACACTCGACTCCAGGGTCTCAGTTTTCTATATAAAGATCTCTGATTAAGTGGAATTATTAACAGAATAAATCTGTCTCTCAAATCATCCTTTTGGCCTAATGTGCTGCCTGGCTTAGGTGCTGACCTAGTGGACATACTGGACTTTATTCTGTACTCTGCCCTCAGGGGCCTTAGAGAGAACCAGCCTGGAGGCTATGCATGGAGAGACCCACCCCTAGGGCAGAGCGGGCTCATAAGAGGGGCCAGTGGGCCTGTGTCTGGCCTCTGAGGAATGTGCCTGGGGGCAGGAGGAGCCCATGTTTTCACAGGAAGACATGAAAACATGCTCAATTCATGATGCTAATGTTCTGAGAAATGATCATGATGATGAATATGCAACTATGTGATGATACTGTGAATTGCTGAGTGTATGTGTTGGGAATGTTTGTTTCTTGTAATTTTTTTAATTAATAAAATTTTAAAAAATGTAAAAAAAATATGCTCAATTCTGTTTATCATTAGGGGAATTCAAGTCAAAATCACAGTGGAAAGCCACTTCCCAACATAAGCTCTAGGCAGAAGGAGGTTTTTGTTAGAAAAAAGCCATACCTGAAAGAGAATAAATGCTCACTCAGTTGTGGAGAAGAGAAGAATGTATTCACAATCCTCCAAGAATGGGCACTCAGCTGAAAAAGTGATGGCGAGCACCTCAAGAAATAGGATGCCACAGGTTTTATAGCCTAAACCTAGCTTGCAGGTCCCTCCCCTGCTTCTCAACTGATTGTATGCTCCAGAGGTTACAGCCTACCTGGATAGTCTAATTCAAATTTCCCACCAAAGTTTCCCACTTTTCCTTACACTTTACACTTCAATGACCCTGGCCATTATTTATTTAAACTTGTTTTTGCCTATATAAGGATTTACCACCAATTCTAGGCTTGCATTTGAGGCCCTCCCTTTTCTCTGGCTGCAAGACCCATCTAAGCTGTTTGGCAGCCCTTTGTTTAGTTTCATTGCTCATCCTGCATTATCTTGTGTGAAAGCTAAACTTAATTTTATTTTTACATTTTGGTTATCTACACCCCACATCTCCAGGCTGTGGGGGAATTCGAGCCCTTAGCCATTGGTCATGGGATTGGGAAATGTTCTCATTGCTGGGTAAAGGGTTTATCGCTTCCTCAAAAAGTTAAGTGTGGAGTTGCCATATGATCCAGCAATTCCACTCCAAAGTGTCAGCTAAAGAGAAATGAAAGCATGAGACCACACAGGAACCTGCACAAGCATGTCCCTACCAGTGCCATTCACAGTAGCCCCATTGTGGAAACAACCCATGTGTCTGCAATGATGAATGGCGAACATTCATTAGTGTGCTGGTTTGGAAGGAAGTATGCCCCCTCAGAAAAACCATGTTTTAATATAAATCCCATTTCATAAAGGTAGAATAATCCCTATTCAATACTGTATGCTTGAAACTGTAATCAGATCATCTCCCTGAATGATGGGATTTAGTCAAGAGTGGTTGTTAAACTGGATTAAGGGACGACATGTCTCCACCCATTTGGGTGGGTCTTGATTGGTTTATAGGAGTCCTATAAAAGAGGAAATATTTTGGAGAATGAGAGATTCAGAGAGACTCAGAGAGAGCAGAGAATGCTGCAGCACCACAACACAGAGAGTCCACCAACCAGTGACCGTTGGAGATGAAGAAGGGAGACGCCTCCCGGGGAGCTTCATGAAATAGGAAGCCAGGAGAGAAAGCTAGCAGATGATGCCATGTTCGCCATGTGCCCTCCCAGCTGAGAGAGAAGCCCTGACTGTGTTCGCCATGTGCATTCTCACTTGAGAGAGAAACCCTGAACTTCATCGGCCTTCTTGAACCAAGGTATCTTTCCCTAGATGCCTTTGATTGGACATTTCTTTAGACTTGTTTTAATTGGGACATTTTCTCTGCCTTAGAACTATAAACTAGCAACTCATTAAATCCCCCTTTTTAAAAGCCATTCCGTTTCTGGTATATTGCATTCCAGCAGCTAGCAAACTAGAACAATTAGTATATCAATAGACAAATTATTTAGGCACAAAAATGAAAGACTTACTGATACATGCCCAAATGTGGGTGACTTTTGAAAATATCATAATAAGTAAATTAATCCAGGAACCAAAAGCTGCATCATCCAGATGAGCCAGCCTCTCTGGCACATCAACTAGATCCATCTCCGTACCCCATATTATTGACAGCCTCTTCCAATGTTAGAATGGGCATTGCCAAAATACTCCTAAAGTGTGAGAAAAAGATAAAAAATGATGGTGGAATTATATAGAGAAGATAAGGTTTAACAAATGAATATGATTGCTGAATCAATATATTGATATTTCTTTAGTCTCCAGTGCCTTAGAGTAGCCAGAAGTATAAAGCTAAAACTATGGAACTGTAACCCATACCAACTCCGAAATTTGGTTTACAACTAACTGTTGTGCTGTGCTTTAAAATTTATTGTTTTGTTTTTTTGTGCATGTAAGTGTTATTTTTCACATAAAAGAAAAAAAGAGGAGGAGTATGGTGGAGAAGATAAGATTTACCAAATGAGAATGACTGCTGAATCATTATATTGATATTTATTTTGATCTCCAGTGTCATGGAGCAGCTAGAAGAAAAAAAAAGAAAAGCATCAAAAAACTGTAACCCATACAAAACTGAAATCTTTTCTATAATGACTTGTTCAAATGTATTTGGAAATCTATTGCTTTTTTGATATATGTTATATTTCCAATTAAAAATACATTAAAAAGTAATAGCAAACTGGAAAAAAATAAAACTGCATAATCTTTCATGCCGGGGAGACAGTCCTACCTGGATAGAAATTAGAGAAGTGGAACTGGGAAATGACAGCTAAAGGGTCATAGTGTTCTGGGATTAGAGAGACGTGATGATTACACAACCCTGTGAATATAATACAGACCACCAGTGGGTGACTCGTATGGTAAATGAACTGTACTTCAATTATAAAAGTAGTTCTGCCATGCTCCTGAGTCCTGGGCAGTGGCTGTCATTGCCCAGGTGCATGTGGACTCTTGGGGGAACCTGAGTTAAGGCTCCAGGACAGCCCCAGGTCTACTTGCATGAGATGGCAGAGGTGGGCTTTGGAGTTATGAAGGCAGGGAAATTGTGAAGCCTGCAAATCTCTCCTTCCCAACATTCCTCCACCAGTTTTCCTGCCTGGAGTGTGGGATGGTGAGCATTTGACCCACTGAGGGGACTACAAACTGAAGGTCTGAGGAGCAGCTAAAGAGACCCAAGGGAAGACCTGCCTGTGTCCTTCCATCAGTGCTATTCCCTACAGGAACACCAGATGGCGGTGTGGGCCAGGCACTGGGAAATGAGCACTGCTGGGACATGGTCTTGGGGGCCCATTAACACATGGTCCCTGATGGGAAACCTCACCATCAAATGCAAACTGGCAAGTTGTTGAGTCCTCAGGGAGGGAGCTCATTTGCATGAAAGCTCCGCCCTGCACAGGGACTTAGGGCTATAATGAGAGCTGGGAAGGCTGAGACTGGGTTGAGTTGTCTTGGAAAGAACAGCTCTGGGGGTGTCTCTAATATGGCCTGGATCCCTCTCCTGCTCACCCTCCTGGCTCACTGCACAGGTCAAGGGAACTTACTGGGCTTGGGGGGGGGGGACAGGCACCATGGAACCTGCCTGCCCCCATCTCTTCTACTGACCATGGGCTTTCTTACCTGTTTTTCAGGAGCCATTTCCCAGGCTGTGGTGACTCAGGAAGCTTCACTGTCCACCTCCCCTGGAGGGACAGTCACACTCACCTGTGGCTCCAGTGCTGGGGCTGTCACCACCAGTAACTATGCCACCTGGGTCCAACAGAAACCCTACCAGACTCCCCAGGGTCTGATATCAGGGACCAGCAATAGGAACCCAGGAGTCCCTGCCCGATTCTCAGGCTCCCTGCTTGGGGACAAAGCCGCCCTCACCATCACCGGGGCCCAGCCTGAGGATGAGGCTGAGTATTACTGTGCTCTGTGGTACAGCAACCGTCTCCACAATGACAGATGTCAGTGGGGAATTGAGACAAAACCTCCTGGCTCAGTTCTTATCTTTCACTCTGATATCTACTGTCCTTTTCCTGAGGAGCTGGATCCAAGCTAGTGTGTGCTCAGTGAGCTTGTGTGTCATGGCCCAGAGAAGACTCTCACTTTGTTCCAGTCTCAGAAAAGTGTTATGCTTAATTCACCATTTAATTATAACACTGTGCTATAAATATGTAGACATTTTAACTATAAAGGAAATTTTCAGGAGACACAAAAGAAAAAGGGCCTGTTTATATTCATGTGTGTGTGTGCGTGTGTGTGTGTGTGTGTTTGTACACACTGAAGATAGTAAATATAGAGTCCTCTTTTATATGCTTTCACCCAGGAAAGATCCCCAGGCCTCATATGATTAATGAACCCTCTGACACTGTATATTGTCAGGGCCCTATAGAAAAAGACAATCAAGAGGAGATATCTGTAAATATGAAATTTATAAAAGTGTCTCATAGAACCATGGGGATGCAAGAGTCTAAAATTCATAAGGTTGGCTGTGAGGCTGGGAACTCCAAGGAAGGGTCAAGATGAACTCCACAGGAGAGGCTCACTAGCTGAAGAAGCAGTGAAAATAATTTCTTCTCCCTTAAAGGTCTTCAACTGATTGGATCAAACCAACTGATTGAATTCTCTCCTTTATAGAAGACACACCCTTAGTTTATCCTACATGTAATCAGTCATAGCTGCAATCAACTGGCTGATGATTTAACAGACCAACTTTCTGGCTTATCAACCAGTCAAAAAAGTCCTTACCTTAACAGTTAGGCCAGTACTTGCCTGAGTAAACAACTGGGCTCCAGCATGACCTGGCCAAATTGACACATGAACTCAACCATCACAGTTCACAATTGTCAACGTGGCAGCTATACACATCACCCTAAACCAATCTTAATCTCTAAATAGAGCACAATAGCAGACTTATGTTGCAGCTAACATTACTCATCTTTCCTATATACAACAAGAAATGCACTGAATGTCTCCAGAATAGGGTGCAAGTCCATAAGAGTGGAACTATTCTCTGCAATCCATCCAGGAATCCTGTATTGCTGCTGATTTACTATTTTGCTGGGTAGGAGCAGTTGTCGTGGCTTCCACTTGGCCTTTCCTAATACAATAGTCCTCACTCTATGGGTCAGTGAATCAATGTGGGGATTCTGCCAGTTGCTGAGATTGTCATTTCCAATTATGCAATTCAGAACTGGGGAAAGGAGCACAGAATAGGTCTGGGGAATGACTGGACCCACTGTGAGATGGATCTGGGCCAAAACTTCATCAATCACTGACCCCCATAAGCCCCTGCTCTGATTGGATGGATCAGAGTGACATTTTCAGTCTCCTGGATTTAGTTCTGAGCCAGTGTTTAGTAACCCACAAAATATCTGATCATTTCCTTTTCCCCAATGCACAGTTTTCCTGGTAAAAGTCCCTAGGCCTCCTTGGAGAAGACTAGGATGAAGGTTAAGTGTACAAATTTTGAACAGTATAATAGGGTCCCCTTCCCCAAGGCTACCTGGACTTCCCCTCATTCATGGGGTCCTGGATCTGTAAAACTGTGTCAAGTCTGGGAATTGATAAAGAGGCTGTGAGTCTGTTTTCTTAAATTCAAGTTAGACTTCTGTTCATGTGACCTAGAACTTCTACTTATACAGCTCAGAAAAGAATTTAGTAGACTACCAATCTATTTCATTTCTAGTACTCCATGATCTACTAGCCAGTACCCTAAGTCTCTGTGAGCCAGACCATTTTGACTACTGCTTTTAGTCTGTTGTCCATTATGGTGTCCATGCCCACCTTGTCTACAGTGATTAACTGTCACCACATAAAAACTCAGGATCCCATCTCCCCATTGTGTTTAAGGATTCCAGCTCAGTGACAGCAGTTCCCACAGTAATATCTGACCTACAGAGAATGGCAACTACAGAGCTCTTTAGGGATGATACAGCTAGCCTCAGTCATTTATTCCTCAAAAGTCCTGGTAAGATGTGTGTACTGTGGACATTCCTGGGGTATGTGATCAAGTCTTCCATGATAAATGCAGCCTAACATTCCAATCTCTCTAAGCCTCTGGATCCCCTCATCTACATTATACCAGTACATCAGGTAATATGACCATTTGATCCACGTTTTAGCCAACCACTCAAACTGTTAATAACATTTCTAACATCTTGAGCTACAACATTGAATGCAGAATCTCTGCTTAGTGGGCCCATATCAATAAATTCATCCTGATTGAACTGTATACTCACTATACCATTATCCCACACCCACAATATCCATTTCAACACATTTTCCCATGATTTCTGCCTGTAGAAGTTAGAAAATTGATGCAGTTCTTTTGGTTTATAGGGTTCTTCTCATGGGAGACATTTTGTACCTCACCTTTCTGGGCCCCTTGGGACTTTAGTCTAGTTATAGGTCTGAATTAAAGGGTGGTGGGAGAGGGTCACTAAAAGAATTTGAAGTGTCTTTCAAGCCAATTATCACAGAGAATTCTCTTGCATTTCATTGGGTGAAAGAGGAATATTCTCTCCAGATGCAGCAGTGAGGGTGGTTTCCCTAGGAGTGGTGGTTATATGTCTAACAGGCACTGAAGGGTGGAATTTGGATGGCAGACTCCTCAGGGCAGGCTGGAGGTTGGGAAGCTGTTTCCTCATGACACTCTGGAAGTGGGGCAGCTGTCTCCTTAGAGCAGACCATTAAAAGCTTATCTAGAACAATCTCAGTAAAGTCTAGGGTTTCAAGTACCCACTTCCATCATTATCAATTAACATGTCCCCCATTCCACTTTTCATGATCCCCCTCCTTTCCAATAAATGTCCTCACTTGAACAGCAAACACCCTGCAAGTTTGAGGGTGCAGTTTATGTTGTAAATCTTCTATGGGAATAATGAGACCCTAGGTCTGGTTTTCAGAGGTCTCAATTTTACAGTCAAATGAGATAAGATTTTCCTTCAGGGCACACATAAAACATGTGCATCTTTCATAAGGTGCTTAAGCTGTTAATTTGAAGCCTTCAGTTCACCCCTTTCTTCTATAACTATATCTAGCATTTCCAGAAACAGTCAGCCACAATCATTATATTTTTAAGTCTAGAAAATACTATTAAAGTGTCAAAAACACCATCAGCCAAAGTCTTGCCTCATATAAACATACAGTTAAGAGAATCAAATGCTGATATTTTGCTTATGTGTGCTGTGAATTCATGCCATGGGCTGTCAATGCTATCTTGATTGTAAGAAATAGAGTCATCCACGCCTTTGAATCTAATTAGAGTAGAAAACCAACTGTAAAAGCACATTTTTAAATTCTGTGTCTAAAGAACCACTCCTGGCACCAAGCTGAAGAGATTTTTATAAGTATTTCACACAAACGTTGGGATGTAAGAGTCCATAATCTGTTGGGCAGGTCATGAGCTGTCCACACCAATGAAAGTCCTCAATAAACTCTCCAGGACAGTCTATCTGGCTGAAGGGGAGAGAGAGATTTGCTCTTTGAATTCTCCTTAAAACCCTTCAGGTGATTAGATTAAGTGTCACTCAATGCAAATGACATTTCACTTAGCTGACTGCATGTGTAATAAGCACGGATACAATCAATGTGCTCATGATTTAAATCCATGAAACATCCTCACAGCAACAGATAGGCCAGTGCTTGTTTGACCAGATAAACAGGCACCATCACCTGGCCAAGTTGACAGATGAACTTTCCATCACAACCATGACTATAGAGTGTTTTTAGGATATCCATTTAAAGATCTATGCTTCTAAATATATAACATCCCCTGTAAGATTTCCCCGAGAAGCCTCCTGTAATCAAGTTTGTCATGACAGACCCTCAGTTGGAGACACCCCACTCAGAGCAACCTGAAACTTGAATAAATCAATACTCAGAGGGGTCCCATCCTTGACACGACATCCTCAGGGTCAGTGTCTGAAGCAGAATCTCAGCCATAACTGGACATCCATGGACATCTAGTTTGCAATTAGTTGTGAGGCCAAGAAATTTTCAACAGCATCTCAGTAATTATTCTGCCTGTTTGAAGAATTAAATTGAGACACAAATTGAGTATAACCTTGAGTTCAAGGTGGGGGGGAGCAGCCAGACTCTAGTTCTTTCAGCAATGGTGACACCCTCACCATGACAGCAGGGGATGCTGTGGAAACACCCTGGGTTTCCTATGCTCAGGCACATTAGGGATCATTCACCCAAAGAGGCCCTGAACTGGGGCACTGGGCAATGTGTTCACTGATGGAGACTCAGCAACTGCATCCTCTCTGGCCTGGCAGAGTCTCCTGAGCAATGACTTTATGTTGTTTCAGCAGCTGCTTCCTCCCAAGGCTCTCCCAAGGGGCACACCCAACCTTCATATCTTCAGTCCACAGGGTGAACTGAGCTCTAACATCATGGCTCATGGAGGGCCTGGGCAGGCAGTGAATGGGGAAAATTTGCATGAACAGCCCCTATTCTGGCAGAGGGTGGGAGGTAAAGGAGGCTTGGGGTAGCCCAACTCCACTGTAGGTCCCACAGCATTGTGTCCACCATGGCCTTGACTCCTCTCCTCCTCATGCTCTCTCCCACTACACAGGTAGGGACAGGCCTCAGGGATTTCAGGAAGATTTACCTCAGACCTCTGGCTCAGACCTCAAGCAGCTTAGCCTGATCCCTGCCCCAGCTCCAATGTGTGTCTGTGTTTACAGGTTCCCTCTCACAGCCTGTGCTGCCTCAGCTACCCTCCCTCTCTGCATCTTCAGGAACAACAGTCAGACTTACCTGCACCATGAGCAGTGGTGTAAATGTTGGTGGCAAAAACATATACTTGAACCTGCAGAAGCCAGGGAGGGCCCCCTTGTATTTCCTATAATATTACTCAGACATAATGATTCAGCAGTCATGCTCATTTGTTTAATCCTATCTCCTCTGTATACTCCTCCTTCTCTTTAAATAACATATATACATAAAAGCAAGAAATTTCAAAACACATTGCGACAATTAGTTGTAGAATTAATTTCAGTTTGGTTTGGGTTACTATTCCATAGTTTTAGGTTTTTACTTCCAGGTGCTAAGGTACTGGAGGCTAAAAGAAATAGCAGTATAATGCTTCAGCACTCTTACTCATTTGTTAAACCTGACCTTCCCGGTAAAACTCCACTATCACTTTTTAAAAATTGTTTATTAATTTAAAAAAATTGCAAGGATAAAACACTAACATTCTTAATATATGCTCATTCTGTTCTACATATATAATCAATAATTCACAATATCATCACTTAGTTGCATATTCATCATTATGATCATTTCTTAGAACATTTGCATCAATTCAGAAAAAGAAATAAAAAGACAACAGAAAAATAAAACAAAAACAGAAAAAAAATTTTACATACCTTACCCCTTAACCCTCACTTTCATTGATCACTAGCATTTCAAACTAAATTTATTTTAAGATTTGTTCCCCCTATTATTTATTTTTATTCCATATGTTCTACTCATCTGTTGACAAGGTAGATAAAAGTAGCATCAGACATAAGGTTTTCACAATCACACAGTCACATTGTGAAAGTTATATCATTATACAATAATCTTCAAGAAACATGGCTACTGGAACACAGCTCTATATTTTCAGGCAGTTCCCTCCAGCCTCTCCATTACATCTTGGTTAACGAGGTGATATCTACTTAATGTGCAAGAATAACCTCCAGGAAAACCTCTCAACTCTGTTTGGAATCTCTCAGTTATTGACACTTTGTCTCATTTCACTCTTCCCCGTTTTGGTCGAGAAGGTTTTGTCAATCTCTTGATGCTGAGTCTCAGCTCATTCTAGGATTTCTGTCCCACTTTGTCAGGAAGGTCCACACCCCTGAGAGTCATGTCCCACGTAGACAGGGGGAGGATGGTGAGTCTGCTTGTTGTGTTGGCTGGAGAGAAAGGCCACATCTGAGCAGCAAAAGAGGTTTTCTTGGAGGTGACTCTTAGGCCTAATTTTAAATAGGCTTGATCTATCCTTTGTGGGGTTAAGTTTCATATGAGCAAATCCCAAGACTGGGGGCTCAGCCTATAGCTTTGGTTGTCCACACTGCCTGTGAGAACATCAAGAATTCAGTTTGGAGAGGTTGAATTTTCCCCCCTTCTCACCATTCCCTGAAGGGGACTTTGCAAATACTTTTCCACTCACTGATCAAATCACTCTGGAAATCATTGGGGCATCACCTAGACAAACCAACAAAATCTCATTTCCTACCCAAGGTTCCATGTACTTATGTTGTTCAACCAACTGTCTACATAAGTTATATTAGGAGATGCACTAGTCAAAATATAAATTCTGTACCAAATAAACATTTTTACTTTAGTCTCACACATAAGTTGAACTTTTAATATATTAGTTACCATCTATTTTCAGCACCGTGCAGTAATGACATTGTTATGTTCTTCCTCATGCAAAAACATTTTTAAAATTTGTATTATTATACACTCTAGGCATTCCTAGATTATACCATCTCAATCTTTATCATCTATCTTTCTTTGTGATTTCATTTATGCCCCAGCCCTCCTCTCTCTATCATTCTCACATTCAGCTTCATTCAGTGTTTTAACATAATTGTATTACAGTTAGGTATTATTGTGCTGTCCATTTCTGAGTTTTTATATTCAGTCCTGTTGCACAATCTGTATCCCTTCAGCTCCAATTACCTTATATCTTACTCTATTTCTATCTCCTGATGTTCTCTGTTACCAACAAAATATTCCATGTTTATTCACAAATGTTAGTTCATATCAGTGAGACCATACAGTATTTGTCCTTTTGTTTTTGGCTAATCACACTCAGCATAATGTCCTTAAGGTCTATCCATGTTGTTACATACTTCATAACTTTATTCTGTCTTACAGCTGCATAATATTCCATCTTATGTATATGCCACAGTTTGTTTAGCCACCTGTCTGTTGATGGACATTTTGGCTGTTTCCATCTCTTTGTAATTGTAAATAATGCTGCTATAAACATTGGTGTGCAAATGTTCATTTGTGTCCTTGCCCTCATGTCCTTTGAGTAGAGACAGCATATAGATGGGTCCTGTTTTTTAATCCATTCTGCCAGTCTATGTCTTTTGATTGGGGAGTTTAATCCATTAACATTCAGTGTTATTACTGCATGGGTAGTACTTTCTTCTACTATTTTGCCTTCTGGATTTCATATGTCATATCTAATTTTCCTTCTTTTTACCTGTACTCATAGTCTTCCTTTATACACTCTTCTCCACACCTCTCTCTTCTATCTTTTTGTAGCTGTCTCTAGTGCTCCCTTTAGTATTTCTTGCAGAGCTGGTCTCTTGGTCACAAATTCTCTCAGTGATTTTTTGTCTGAAAATGTTTTAATTTCTCCCTCACTTTTGAAGGACAATTTTGCTGGTTATAGAATTCTTGGTTGCCAGTTTTTCTAATTTAGTAATTTAAATATGCCATCCCACTGTCTTCTTTCCTCCATGGTTTCTGCTGAGAAATCTATGCATAGTCTTATTGGGCTTCCCTTGTATGTGATGGATTGTTTTTTCTTGCTGCTTTCAAGATTCTCTCTTTCTCTTTGACCTCTGACATTCTGATTAGTAAATGTCTTGGAGTATGTCTATTTGGATCTATTCTCTTTTGGGTACGCTGCACTTCTTGGATCTGTAATTTTAAGTCTTTCATAAGAGTTGGGAAATTTTCAGTGATAATTTCCTCCATTAGTTTTTCTCCTCCTTTTCCCTTCTCTTCTCATTCTGGGACACCCACAACATGTATAATCATGCACTTCATATTGTCTTTCAATTCCCTGAGTCTCTGTTCATATTTTCCTATTTTTTCCCTATATTTTCTTTTTCTTGCCAGATTTCAGATATTCCATCCTCCAGTTCACTAATCCTATGTTCTGTCTCTCAAAATCTACCATTGTAGGTTTCAATTTTTTCATCTCTTCTACCTTGCCTTTCATTCTCATAAGTTCTGTGACTTGCTTTTTCAGACTTTTGATTTCTTGTTTTTGTTCATTCCTTGCCTTCTTTATATCCTGCCTCAACTCATTGATTTGGTTTTCAATGAGGTTTTCCATGTCTGTTCGTATATTCTGAATTAATTGTTTCAGCTCCTGTATCTCATTTGAATTGTTGGTTTGCTCCTTTGCCTTGGCCATATCTTCAATTTTCCTAGTGTGATTTCTTATTTTTTGCTGGCACCTAGGCATTCAATTACCTTAATTTTTTCATTCTGGGGATTGCTTTCACTTCTTTTACCTAGGGTTTTCTTGCTGGATGAATTTGTTGTCTATCTGTTCTTTGACATTCAGTTCAGCTTTATCTGGACCTATAGCTTAAGTTTTGTTTAACAGAGGAGAATTTTTCAGTTCTTGTTTTCCTGTTTCTTGCCCTGTTGTATGGTGTCTCCCCACCACCACCACACACACACTTAGGAGGATCTACTTAGATATTATAGACCCCAGTTGGATTTTCCCAGACCAAACTGGCCTCTTATCAGGAGGAAAGAGTCACCTGTGTTGGTTTTCCCTGAGGGTGAGACCTAGCAGGTTGAAAGACTTTTCTGTGAAAAGTCTGGACTTTTCTCAAAGTCCGAACTCTGTTTTTGTTATCCTGCCCAGTATGTGGCGCTTGTCTGCATGCAAGTCCCACCAGCATAAGGTGATGCAGTATCTTTAACTTTTTCAGACTGTCCCTGCTAGGGGTGTGGTGGAGACAGAGGAGAGGTTGTAGACTGGTTTTAATGGCTTCAAATTACCAAGCACTGGTGTCTGTATTCCTTGAGGGAGGGATTCCACCTGAGTTGGGCTTCATCCCTCCCCTGGGGAAGGCACAGGCTCCAGACAAGCCCTCAAACAAGTTTGTTTTTGCCTATTCCTTGGGCAGTTGCAGTCTGAGAAGCCCTGCTGCTGTATCCAAAGGCAGTCAACCCTCTGTAGAAACACAGCCACAAATGGCCATAACCCAGATACCCCTAAAGAGAGGGATAGAAAGATCAAAGGTGATGGTGGAGTTATACAGAGAATATAGGATTTGACAAATGAATATAACTGCTGAATCATTAAATTGACATCTCTTTTAATCTCCAGTGTCTTAGAGCAGCTAGAAGTTCTACAGCTAGAAGTAGAACTAAATTTGTTGAATTGTAACCCATGCCAAACTCTGAAATATGTTCTACAACTAATTGCAGTGCTCTGTTTTGAAATTTATCACTTTTTTGTATATATTTTATTTTTCACACACAAAAAGGTGTATTGTGATTACTTGTGAGGGGAGCAGCTTCCCTGGAGTACTTGGTGCTGGCTGGGGGCTCCCAAGACTGTGGTGCTTGGAACTTCTTGGCTCACAGGTGTCCCAGCTCAGTTTTCTGGCTCCAAGTAAGGCAGCACAGCCTCCCTGCATATCTTGGGGCTCCAGTCTTTGGACAAGTCTGGGTATTACTGCTCAACAGCTCATGCCAGCACCAGGGCACCCACGGTGCTCCAGAAACATGGAGAGATGAGACCTAAATCTCTTTTGCCTCTACCTGACCTCTCCCTCTTTCCCTCTGCCTGGAACCAAGACCAGCTAAGGAGACATTGGTTATTTGTCCCCAGAGTCTGAGCTCAAACCCTGCCCAGTATACTAGAGTGCAGATGACAACCTATCTCCATCTTGCCTTCTTCTCCCCTGAAGGTCTGAGACTCACTCAGGCTCTATGCTGAGACTGCAGCCCAGGAGAATTTCAAGTGAGCCTCTGCCCTAACAACATCTCAGTCTTGCACCTTCCTCCCTCCAGGGCCTGTGTTCAGGATCCAGAGTCCCTGGGGAGGTGAGAGAGGGGCCAGAGGGGATGGTAACAGCCACACCCAGCTCAGGGGACAGCAGTGACCAGAGACTGCACAAGCCCCTGCCAGAGCAGCCTCAGGACTCACACAGGGCTCCAGACCTGAGGAGAAAGGAGCCCAAGCCTTACCCAAAGCTCTCCTCTCTCAGCCTGCTAGGCTTTTTGGGATCTCCAGGGTTGAGCACCAGGTGTCCTTTTGGGTTCAGACACAGCAGAGGGACCTCTTCTGGGAACAGGGCCTTGGGGGGCAGCCTCCCTTCTGTTCCTTCTTCATGAAGATACTAAATCTTTATATATATATCAGCATTATACTTACATAGACTGTGGAAAATAGCCTTAAAACTATGCACATGGAACATAGAAAGTTTTAAACTCAATAAAAATATACAAGTATTATTTAATTTAAAATGGAAACAGAGCATATTCACTTCATATTTTCTCTCTCTCATCTGATCTCCCAAGACCATTGTGTGAATTCAGTGAATATATCATGTCATAGCCCTTTTGAAGTCTCTCTAGACTTGACCCCATGAGCAGGAAGAGGTTGCCAGAGAAGTTCTATACAGTGATTGAGTCTTGAATCAGCAACACTCATTCTTCACTCTTTAGGTTTCCTGGGGAACCTAAATAATAGTCTTGCCATTAACAGGTGGCCACAGGTGCTTGAAGGTCACACTGTGTTTTAGAATCATGCACCTCAGTAGTGGTCATGGAAAATGCAGTGTCAGCCTCACTCAGGAGCCTGTAAGAACCTCGATTAAGACAGGCCTAGATGCACCCTAAACAGGGCTAGAACCAGGCTCAGATGCCTTCTTCAGGGAGACTGCTTGACTTGGGGTCCTGCTAATTTGGAGGTCCTTGGATAATGCCTTGAGCTCTGCACACATCCCTGTTCCCAGGTCATGGGTCCTGGAGGGATTGTGGTTGTGGCTCCTGCAAGGGGAGCAGTGGGGCTGAGCAGGAGAGGGTTCTGGGTTCTCCAATGGGGAATCTCTCTGGCCTGGGAGTTTAATAAGTATATTTCCATCTAACAACAGTGGAAAGAAACTCTCTGATTTCAAAAAAGACAACAAACACAAAGAAGACAAAATAAACCAACAAACTAATAAATATTATCAGACATCTCTGTCCCCTGTGTCTTTGCAGCTCTTTTTCTGCCTGTTGTCTCCAGCTTTGGATGGGCACAAAGAAAGAAGAATGAAAGAGGGAGCAGAAAAACGTGTGTGGGAAAGGATCCCACTCAGGTGTATGACTGTGGTGTGTGGGATTCAGCCATGGGTGCCTGGTAACAAGAGTTGTACCTAATTTGGGATTTTTAGAAGGTGGCCTGAGCTGGGGAGGAGTGACATGTGCCCTGGTAACTGTGCTCACTTCCATGACATGAAACCACAGGCCCTGACCCAGGGGATGGGCTCCAGGGGGAGCTGCTGAGTCATTCAAATAAACTGTGGGCTGGGGGAGGGCTCCATTAGGACATCTGGGGATTCTGTGTCATCTTCCTCATCTCTCTGTGCACCTTCAAAACCTCTGCCCATCTCCTGAATCTCCATCACACCCTGATGTGCCTGTCCCATCCCCTGGAGAGACCCAGGACTGCAGGTCCAGCCTTAGGGCTTGGGGTCCCTGGAACCTCCTGGGGGCTGCTGTAATGGATCATCCCTCTTGGTGCAAGAGCCACAGCAGGGACAGATCAGTCACTCTAAAAGTGACCTGCTCTTTGATGACAAGTTCCTTGCGCAGTGTGATAAGGGAATCCCTCTCATGGAAAGGCTGAGGATGGGGACAAAAGACGGATATAGAGTCAGGGTCTGCCCTGGTGGGACCTGATGTGTGATGACAGAGAGGGGTCTGTTACTCTGGGCATCCAAAATCGAGGCAGTGTTGGGTTTGTTCCTCTCCTCTGCCCTTCTGCTCCCTGGGAGGGAACAAATTCTTTCTGAAGTAGCAGTCACCTCAGCCTCTTCCCTGAACATAAGGGGTAGAAGCAACAAAAGGAAAGTCTTAACATTGAGGGGTTCCCTCCTTTGAAGAATGGAGTTGTAGGGACCACACAGATGCCAATAAGGATCCCAGGTGATATGCATCCCACACCCACTGCCCTATGTGGAGGCAGGGTTGGTACAGGGTTGAAGCAAGTTCAGAGTCTCTTCTTCTCTCTGGTCAGCTCCAGGATGTTCATCCCAGTGAAGAATGAACTTGGAATCTGAGACAGCAGGGGACACTGGAGACCTGTCCTTTAGAAGGCTGTGGGGTCATCTCAGAGGTGAACCAGGCAGGGCTGACTGTCCAGTGCCCTCTCTACATGTTCTCTGTGGCCCAGCAGCTGTGACCTCCACAGATTCCAGGAGAGAGTCCCACAGCCCCACCACACTCAGTTTGCACATCCTCACCATCACTTGGTGATGGTGCCAATCTATTACATTTAAAATGACCTCACTGTTGTCTTAGCTTTTATTCACTTCATTACCAGTGGGGGTGGAGAATTTTCAATGTTTTTATTATTACCTATTTTATCTATTGTGAAATGCCTGTTTATATCTCTTGCCCATGTTTTCCTCCTTTTGGTTGTCTTTTCCTACTGATTTTCCTAAATACAAAAACTCTTAAATGTAGAAAAAACTTTGGAAGCTAGCAAGATTTCAAAGCATTATATGAATTGCCTAACACCTTATGTTTGACCTATTTAAAATTGTCTTCAAGAAGTCAATGTCCAGTTCAGGTTGAATATTGTATATGAACTGAGGAGACAAATAAAATCCTATATTTAGATAATCAGAAATATGTTTATATTTTATAAATTCAGATCAAAGAATGATCCTTGATCTTTCCTTCTAACTTGTAAATACAGCTTTATTGAGATAAATTTTAATACCATAATTTTTATTATTCACACTGTGCATTTCTATTGCTATTAGTATATTTTAATATTTGTGCAACTTTCATCATAATTTCAGAACATTTGGATCACTGGCTTGTCTCACTATTTCTTGACATAATGTTTTTTGAGGTTCATATAAATTGTAGCAGGGGTCAGTACTCTATTGATTTTAATATACTTTATTTATACAACAGTTAAGGATTTACAGAGAAAAAGTAAAATAACAATGCAGAGAGATCCCTTTGACCTGTTTCCCTCTTAACATCACATTAGTTGGTACATTTGTTATCATTAATGAGACAATGTTAAACATTATTGTTAACTGAAGCCCACAGCATCCATATTTCCTTACTTTGTACCCAGTGTCTTTTATCTGTGGCAGGATCCCATAGAAAACACCACTTGGCACTGCAGCAACATGCCTCTTTAGGCTCCTCTGGCCTGTGTTAGTTTCTCAGACTTTCCTTGGTTTTGATGACATTGAAATTCTGAGGAGAGCAGATGAGGTATTTTAGAGGCTGCCCCAATATTGGAATGTGTCTGACATTTTCCTCCTGACACAATTTGGGGGGAAGTCACAATCCACAGCCCACAGCTGTGCTCCAGCTTCCAGAGGGGGCTGCAGCTTCATGAATTATTTGGAATTCTTCTACCTGGGAGATTTTTCCTTCCTCACCCATTTTTAATTGTTTGTGTGTTCATGCTATTCTTTAATCTTTTCATTGTAGTAGGAAATATACAGCACAAAATGCCCCATTTTAACCACATTCAAGTGTACAATTCAGTAGTATTATTATATTCTCAATATCGTGCTGCCATCAGTAACATCTGTTACACTTACTACTTTTGTCACTCATGCAGAAACTGTTTACCCATGAGGCTGTAACTTCCTCTTCCCACACTGCCCACACCCCCATAAGAATTCATACCTTATTTTATTTTGTTGTAGTAATGTCTATAAAATGAAAATTTCTCATATTAACCAATTCATAATACTCCATTGTACAAATAGGCCACATTTTGTTGATCCATTTATTAGCTTTTGCATGCTTCTATCTAGCTGGCTATTATGCATAATTCTGCTATGAGTATTCCTGCACAGAGTGTTGTAGAGATATATATTTTCTTTTCTCTTGGGCCCATACAAACACTGAGATTGCTGGATCATAAGGTGAAGCTATATTTAACATGTTCAGGATCTGCAAGATCCATCTCAAAATTGATGTCCTCTTGTATATTCCCACTAGCACATATATTGCTATCATTTTTTGTCTGCTCAGACAGTAAAGATGCTGTTTCTTCAAGGAATGAGTGGAGCAGGCTGTGCCTGCATCTTTCACAACAGGCCTCTATGTTTCTTCTGCTGCATATCCTGTTGCTTCAGAACACCCAGGGCTGTACCTTTGCCACAGAAACATTCCCCAGGTCTCTCAATTGCCAACCATTAGCCTCTCTCCAGGGTAACATTGAGGATTCTCTCCTGATGACCCCAAGGAGCCATCAAGTGTCTGCAGGGCAATGTGGGGTACAGGGTCAGGAGGGAGAGCAGGGCATGTGTAGTCATCTCCTGTTCTCTGATTCTTGAGATTTGATGAACCCACAAATGTGGGTCTGCTGCTTCCATCTGAAACAATGAGCAGACTAAAAATGGTCAGTGTGGAATGTCCTCTGTTCCTGTAACCTCTCCTCCTCAGCTGTCTTAACTACAGCTCATATAATATGATTAAGGATGGAAAACAATGACTCTAGCCCTTTAAATGATCTTTGCAACACCAGGAGCAGAAATCACCTCCCTCAGAATCAAGATTACAAGGGTGAGGAAATATCAGAATCATATAAAATGTGAGGGATCCCACACAACAGAAGATCCAATTTGCAAGCAAATTACCACCATATATAAACAGCTTTGTAAACAACAAATCATAATACACCAATCTGAAAAGCCACCACTGTCCCCACATCTCTTTGTTTTCATCCCATAAAACTCCCTTAAGTTTTAGATCTGGAGACAAATTTGAGCCTTGTTTCCTTTCTCTTTTCCAGTTGACCTCATAATAAGACTCTTTCCTTTCTCAAAATCCCAATTTCATAGTATGGGCCTCTATGCACATCAGGAAGTGAGCTCTTACATAATAATATATCCTGGCCTGCAGGGAAGGCAAACACAGGACTCTCCCAATCCAGGGTATGGGTTTCTACATAAAGAACTCTGATTAAGTGGAATTATTAACAGAATAAATTTGTCTCTCAAATCATCCTTTTGGCCTAATGTGCTGCCTGGCTTAGGTGCTGACCTAGTGGACATACTGGACTTTATTCTGTACTCTGCCCTCAGGGGCCTTAGAGAGAACCAGCCCAAGGAGGCTATGCATGGAGAGATCCACCCCTAGGGAAGGGCGGGCTCATAAGAGGGGCCAGTGGGCCTGTGTCTGGCCTCTGAGGAATGTGCCTGGGGCAGGAGGAGCCCATGTTTTCACAGGAAGACATGAAAACATGCTCAATTATGTTCATCGTTAGGGAAATACAAATCAAAATTATAGTGAAAAACCACTTCCCACCATGAGCTCTAGGCAGAAGGAGGTTTTTGTTAGAAAAAAGCCATACCTGAAAGAGAATAAATGTTCACCCAATTGTGGAGAAGAAATGAATTTATTCACAATCCTTCAAGAATGGGCACTCCACTGAGAAGATGATGGCCAGCACCTCAAGAAATAGGATGCCACAGGTTTTATACTGTAAACCTAGCATGCAGTTCCCTCCCCTGTTTATCAATTGATTGTATACTACAGAGGTTACAGCCCAACTGGATAGTCTAATTCAAATTTTCTGCTGAAGGTTCCCTCTTTTCCTTACACTTTACACTTCAGTGACCCTGGCCATTATTTATTTAAACTTGTTTTTGTCTATGTAAGGATTTGGTATCAATTCTAGGCTTGCACCTGAAGACCTCCCCTTTCCATGCCTGCAAGACCCATCAGAGCTGTTCGGCAGCCCTTTTTTAGTTAGTTTCATTTCTTAACTTGCATTATATTGTGTAAAAGCTAAACTTCATTTTATTTTTACATTTTGATTATCTACACCCCATATCTCCAGGCTGTGGGGGAATTGGACCCCTCAGCCATTGGTCATAAGATTGGGAAATGTTCTCATTGCTGGGTAAAGGGTTTATCTCTTCCTCAAAAAGTTAAGTGTGGAGTTGCCATATGATCCAGCAATTCCACTCCAAAGTATCAGCTAAAGAGAAATGAGAGCATGAGACCACACAGGAACCTGCACAAGAATGTCCCTAGCAGTGTCATTTGCAGTAGCACCATTGTGGAAACAATCCATGTGTCCTTAAGGATGAATGGTGAACACCCATCAGTATATCAATAGACCAATTATTCAGGCACAAAAATGAAAAGTTTACTGATACACGCCTGTATTAGTTAGGGTTCTCTAGGGAAACAGAATCAACAGGGAACACTCACAAATATAAAATTTATAAAAGTGTCTCACGTGACCACGGGAACACAGAGTCCAAAATCTGCAGGGCAGGCTGTGAAGCCAGTGATTCTAATGGAAGGTCTGGATGAACTCCATGGGAGAGGCTCACTAGCTGAAGCAGGAAGAGAGCCTGTCTCTTCTGAATCCTCCTTAAAAGGCTTCCAGTGATTAGACTGAGCATCACTCATTGCAGAAGACACTCCCCTTGGCTGATAACAAATGGAATCAGCTATGGATGCAGTTAATGTGATCATGATCTAATTCTATGAAATGTCCTCATCGTAACAGACAGGCCAGCACTTGCCCAACCAGAAAAGCAGGTACCACCACTTGGCCAAGTTGTCACATGAAGCTCACCATGACAATGCCCCAATGTGGGTGACTTTTGAAAATATTATAATAAGTAAATGAATCCAGGAACAAAAAGTTGCATCACCCAGATGGGCCAGTCTCCCTTGAACAGCAACTAGTTCCATCCCCTACCGCATATAATTGATAGCCTCTTCCAATGTTAGAATGGGCATTGCCCAAATACTCCTAAAGTATGAGAAAAGATCAAAAGTGATGGTGGAATTATACAGAGAAGGTAAGGTTTAACAAATGAATATGATTGCTGAATCAATATATTGATATTTCTTTAGTCTCCAGTACCTTAGAACAGCTAGAAGTAAAAATCTAAAATTGTGGAACTGTAGCCCATACCGACTCTGAAATCTGTTCTATGACTAACTGTTGTCCTGTACTTTGAAATTTATCTTTCCTTTTTTGTGTGTGTAAGTGTTATTTTCCAAATGAAAGAAAAAAGAGGAGTATAGCAAAGAAGATAGGATTTACCAAATGAAAAACATCAAAAAACTGTAACCCATGCAAAACTTTGAAATCTTTTCTATAATGACTTATTAAATGTACATGGAAATTTATTGCTTTTTTGTATATATGTTATGTTTCCAATTTTAAAAAATGTTAAAAATTGACAGCAAACTGGAAAAAAATAAAACTGCATAATCTTTCATTCCAGAGAGACAATCCTACCTGGATAGAAATTAGAGAAGTGGAACTGGGAAATGAAAGCTAAAGGGTCATGATGTTCTGGGATTAGAGAGAGGTGATGATTACACAACCATGTGAATGCACTACAGACCACCAGTGGGTGACTCTTATGGTAAATGAACTGTACTTCAATTATAATAGTAGTTCTGCCATGCTCCTGGGTCCTGGGAGAGACCAAGATACTGTCCCTGGAGCTGTCACTGCCCAGGCACATGTGGACTCTTGGGGGAACCAGGGTTAAGGCTCCAGGACAGCCCCAGGTCTACTCGCATGAGATGGCTGAGGTGGGGTTTGGAATTATGAAGAGAGGGAAATTGTGAAGTCCTCAAGTCACCCCTTCCCAACATTTTTCCTTCCCACCAGTTTTCCTGCCTGGAGTGTGGGATGGTGAGCATTTGACCCACTGAGGGAACTACAAACTGAAGATCTGAGGAGCTGCTGAGGAGATCCAAGGGAAGACCTACCTGAGGGGCTCTTTCCATCAGTGCTTTTCCCAACATGGACACCAGATGGTGCTGTGGGCCAAGCCCTGGGAAAGGGACCACAGCAGGGACATGGTCTTCAGGGCCCATTACCACATGGTCACTGATGGGAAATGTCACTATCCAATGTAAACTGGTGATGTGCTAAGTCACCAGCAAGGGAACTCATTTACATGAAAACCCCACCCTGCAGAGGTGTGGGCTTAGGGGTTATAATGAGAGCTAGAGAAGCTGACCCTAGGTTGAGCAGTCTTGGAAAGCACAGACTTGGGGGTGTCTCCACCATGGCCTGGACCCGTCTCTTGCTCACCCTCCTGGCTCACTGCACAGGTCAGGGTAATTTACTGGGCTTGGGGTGGGGACAGGAACCATGGTATCTACCTGCCCCCATCTCTTCTATTGACCTTGTATCTCTCACTGTTTTCAGGAGCCATTTCCCAGGCTGTGGTGACTCAGGAAGCTTCACTGTCTACATCCCCTGGAGGGACAGTCATACTCACCTGTGGCTCAAGTGCTGGGGCTGTCACTGCCAGTAATTATGCTGACTGGTACCAACAGAAACCCTACCAGGCTCCCCGTGGTCTGATAGGGGACACCAACAATAGGAACCCAGGAGTCCCTGCCCGATTCTCAGGCTCCCTGCTTGGGGACAAAGCCGCCCTCACCATCACAGGGGCCCAGCCTGAGGATGAGGCTGAGTATTACTGTGCTCTGTGGTACAGCAACCATTTCCACAGTGACAGATGTCAGTGGGAAAGTGAGACAAAAACCTTCTGGTTCAGTTCTTATCATTCACTCTTGTATCTTCTGATTTATCTTCTGATGGGCTGACCCAACCTACTGTGCACTCTGATCTACCCAGTCATGGCAAGCTTGTGTGCTGTGGGCCAGAGGAGACTCTCACATTGTTCCAGGCTCAGAAAAATGTTATGTTTAATTCACCATTTTTTATAACAATGTGTTATACATATGTAGACATTTTAATTGTAAAGGAAATGGTCAGGAGACACAAAAGAAAAAGGGCCTTGTTTATATTCATGTGAGTGTGTGTGTGTGTGTTTGTACACACTGAAGATAGTAAATATGGAGTCCAGTTTCTTGTGCTTTCACCTAGGAAAGATCCCCAGACCTCAGGTGATGAATGAGCATTCTGACATTTTATATTGTCAGGACCCTATAGAAAAAGAGAATCAAGAGGAGATATCTGTAAATATGAGATATATAAAAGTGTCTCATGGAACCATGGGGTTGCAAGAGTCCAAAATTCGTAAGGTTGGCTGTGAGGTTGGGAACTCCAAAGAAGGTCAAGATGAACTCCACAGGAGAGGCTCATTAACTGAAGAAGCAGTGAAAATAATCTCTTCTCCCTTAAAGTTCTTCAACTAATTTTATCAAATCCAACTGATTGAATTCTCTCCTTTGTGGAAGATACACCCTTCATTTATCCTACATATAATCACTCATAGCTGCAATCGACTAGCTGATGATTTATTAGACTGAATTTCTGGTTCATCAACCAGTCAAAAAAGTCCTTGCCTTAATAGTAAGGCCAGGGCTTGCTTGAGTAGACAACTGGCTCCACCATCACCTGGCCAAATTGACACATGAATCTAACCATCACAGTTCACAATTGTCAACTTGGCAGCTTATACACATCACCTTTAACCACACTTAATCTCTATATAGGACAGGACAGCAGAACTACATTGCAGCTAACATTACTCATCTGTCCTATATACAATCAGAAATGCACTAAATCTCTCAGAATAGGATGCAAGTCCTTAAGAGTGGAATTAATCTCTGCAATCCATCCAGGAATCCTGTATTGCTTCTGATTTATTACTTTGCTTGGTAAGAGCAGTTCTGGTGGCTCCTATTTGGCCTTTCCTAACACAATAGTCCTCACTCTATGAGTCAGTGAACCAATGTGAGGATTCTACCAGCTGCTGAGATTGTCATTTCCAATTATGTAATTCAGAATTGGGGAAAGGAGCACAGAATGGGTCTGGGGAATGACTGGACCTGCTGTGAGATGTATCTGAGCTAAAACTCCATCAGTCACTGACCCCTGCTCTGATTGGGTGGATCAGGGTGACATTTTTGGTCTCCTGGATTTAGTATCACTTCTGAGCCAGTGTTTAGTAACCCACAAAATATCTGATCATTTTTTTCCCCCAATGCAGTTATCCTGGTAAAAGTCTGTAGGTCTCATTGAAAAAGGTTGGGATGAAGGTTAAGTGTACAAATTTTGAACAGTGTAGTAGGGTCCCCTTCCCTAAAGCTGCCTGGCCTTCCTCTCATTCGTGGGATCCTGGATCTGTAAAACTGTGTCATCTGGGAATTGATAAGGTGGCTGTGACTCTGTTTTCTTAATTCAAGTTAGACTTCTGTTCATGTGACCTAGAACTTCTGCTTATACAGCTCAGACAAGAATTTAGTAGACCACCCATCTATTTTTATTTCTAGTACTCCATGATCTGCTAGCCAATACCCTAAGTCTCTGTGAGCCAGACCTTTTTGATTACGCTTTTAGTCTGCTGTCCATTATGGTGGCCATGCCCACCTTGTCTATGGTGATTAACTGTCACCACATGGAAACTCAGGATCCAATCTCCCCATTGTGTTTAAGAATTCCAGCTCAGTGACAGCAGTTCTGGCAGTAATATCTGATTACAGAGAAGGGCAACTACTGAGCTCTTTAGGGATGATAAAGCTAGCCTCAGTCATTTATTCCTCAAAAACCCTAGTAAGATGTGTGTCCTGTGGACATTCCTGGGGTATATGATCAAGTCTTCCATGATAAATGCAGCCTAACATTGCTATCTCTCTAAGCATTTGGGTTCCCTAATCTGCATTACACCAGGACAGCTCTGGCATCACTATATCAGGTAATATTGGCCATTTGATCCATGTTTTAGCCAACCACTCAAACTGTTAATAAGCTTTCTAACATCTTAAGCTATAACACTGAGTGCAGAATCTCTGCTTAGTGGGCCCATATCAATAAAGTCATCCTGATTGAACTGTATACTCATTCTACCATTATCCCACACCTACAACATCCATTTCAACACATTTTCCCATGATTTCTGTCTATAGAAGTTGGAAAATTCATGCAGTTCTTTTAGATTATAAGGTTCTTCTCATGGGAGACATTTTGTACCTCACCTTTCTGGGCCCCTTGGGACTTTAGTCTAGTTATAGGTCTGAATTAAAGGGTGGTGGGAGAGGGTCATTATAAGAATTTGAAGTGTCTTTCAAGCCAATTACCACAGGGCATTCCCTTGCAGTTTCATTGAGTGAAAGAGGAATATTCTCTCCAGACACAGCAGTGAGGTTGGTTTCCCTAGGAGTGGTGGTTATATGTCTAGCAGGCACAGAAGGGTGGAATTTGGATGGCAGACTCCTCAGGGCAGGCTGGAGGATAGGAAGTTGTTTCCTCCTGACAGGCTGGAGGTGGGGCAGCTGTTTCCACAGAGCAGACCATTAAAGGTTTATCTGGAAAAGTCTCAGTAAAGTCTAGGGTTTCAAGTACCCACTTCCATCATTTTCAATCAACATGTCCCCCATCCCACTTTTCAGGATCCCACTCCTTTCCAATCAATGTCCTCATTTTAACAGCAAACACCCTGCAAGTTTGAGATTGCAGTTTATGTTGTAAATCTTCTATGGGAATAATGAGACTCTGGGTCTGGTTTGCACAGGTAAGTGAGCCAAGTGAGTTAAGATTTTCCTTCATGGCACACATACAACATGTGCATCTTTCATATGGTGCTTAAGCTGCTAATTTGAAGCCTTCAGTTATCCCTTTCTTTTATAACTATATCAAGCATTTCCAGGAACAACCAGCCACAATCATTTTACTTTTTAAGTCTACAAAATACTATTAAAGTGTCAAAAACACTGTCACCCAAAGACTTGCCTCATATAAACATACAATTAGCAGAATCAAATGCTGATGTTTTGCTTATGTGTGCAGTGAATTCATGCCAGGGACTGTCAATGCTATCTTGATTGTTGGAAATAGTCATCCATACCTTTGAGTCTAATTAGAGTAGAAAACCAACTGTAGAAGCACACTTTTAAATTCTGTTTCTCAAGAACCACTCTTGGCACCAAGCTGAAGAAATTTATGTAAGTGTTTCACACAAACATGGGGATGTAAGAGTCCATAATCTGTTGGGCAGGTCATGAGCTGTCCACACCAATGAAAGTCCTCAGTAAACTCTGCAGAAGAGTCTGGCTGGCTGAAGGGGAGAGAGAGGCTTGCTCTTTCGATTCTCCTTAAAACCCTTCAGGTAATTAGATTAAGTGTCACTCATTGCAAATGACATTTCACTTAGCTGACTGCATGTGTAATCAGCCATGGATACAACCAATGTGCTCATGATTTAAGTCCATGAAACATCCTCACAGCAACAGATAGGCCAGTGCTTGTTTGACCAGACAAACAGGCATCATCAGCTGGCCAAGTTGACAGATGAACTTTCCATCACAACCATGACTATAGAGTGTTTTTAGGATATCCATTTAAAGATTTATTAATTCTAGATATATAACATCCCCAACAGGATTTCCCTGAGAAGCCTACTGTAATCAAGTTTGTCATGACAGACACTCAGCTGGAGATCCCCCACCCACAGCAACCTGAGTCTTGAATAAATCAGTACCCAGAGGGGTCCCATCCTTGACCTGACATCCCCAGGGTCAGGGTCTAAAGCAGAATCTCAGCAGTAACTGGACACCATGGGCATCTAGTTCAGAATCAGTTGTGACACCAAGAAATTTTCAACAGCATCTCAGTAAGTATTCTGCTTGTTGGAAGAATTAAATTTAGGCCCAAATTGAATATAACCTTGAATTCAAAGGAGGAAAAGCAGCCAAACTCTTAGTTCTTTCACTTCGGAGTGATGTCCTCACCATGGCAGGAGGGGACGGTGTGGAAACACCCTGGGTTTCCTACACTCAGGCACATTAGGGACCATTTACTAAATGAGGCCCTGACCTGGGGCACTGGGCTCTGTGCTCACTGATGGAGACTCAGCAGCTGCATCCTCTCTGGCCTGGCAGAGTCCCCTGAGCAATGACTTTATGTTGTCTCAGTAGCTGCTTCCTCCCAGGGCTCTCCCAAGGGGCAAAACCAACCTTCATATCCTCAGTCCACAGGGTGAGCTGAGCTCCAGCATCAGAGCTCTGGGAGGGCCTGAGCAGGCAGTGAATGGGGAAAATTTGCATGAACAGCCCCTCCTCTGGAAGAGGGTGGGAGAGAAAAGGAGGCCTGGGGCAGCCCAGCTCCACTGTGGGTCCCACAGTGTTGTGTCCACCAAGGCCTGGACCCCTCTCCTCCTCTTGCTCCTGTCCCACTGCACAGGTAGGGACAGGCCTCAGGGATTTCAGGAAGATTTACCTCAGACCTCTGGCTCAGACCTCAAGCAGCTTAGCCTGGTCCCTGCCCCAGCTCCAATGTGTGTCTGTGTTTACAGGTTCCCTCTCCCAGCCTGTGCTGACTCAGCCACCCTCCCTCTCTGCATCTTCAGGAACAGCAGTCAGACTCACCTGCACCCTGAGTGGTGGTGTAAATGTTGGTGGCAAAATCATATACTTGCACCTGCAGAAGGCAGGGAGGGCCCCCTGGTATTTCCTATAATACTACTCAGACATAATGATTCAGCAGTCATGCTCATTTGTTTAATCCTATCTCCTCTGTATACTCCTCCTTCTCTTTAAATAGCATATATACATAAAAGCAAGAAATTTCAAAACACATTGCAACAATTAGTTGTAGAACAAATTTCAGTTTGGTTTGGGTTACAATTCCATAAATTTAGGTTTTTATTTCCAGGTGCTCTAAGGTACTGGAGGCTAAAAGAATTATCAGTATAATGCTTCAGCACTCTTACTCATTTGTTAAACCTGACCTTCCCTGTATAACTCCACTATCATTTTTGATCTTTCTCTCACTTTTTAGGGGTATTTGGGCTATGTCTATTCAAACCTTTTCATGTTGGAAGGGGCTGCTCATAATAGGGGATAGAGATGGAACAAGTTGATGCTCTGGAAGGGCTGGTGCCTCTACATTTCAGGACCCATCTGGCCCAGGGATCCATCTTGAGGTTGTAGGTTATAAAGAGTTACCTTAGAGCATGGGACATTTGTAGAATCTTATATAATGCCCTAGGTATTCTTTAGGATTGGTGGGAATGATTTTGGTTGGGGTTTGGCAAGTTATGATAGGTATCAATGTCTAATGGAAACATGCATAAGAGTGACCTCCTGTGTAGTCTCTTGACTCTATTTGAACTCTCTCAGCCACTGATACCTTATTTATTACACTTCTCTGCCCCTTTTGGTCACAATGGCATTGTCGTTCCCATGGTGCCAAGACCAGGCTTATCCCTGACCTCCCCTTTATTTTTAAAAAAAAAAATTTTGTGGAACAATTTTATTTGTAAAAATGTCACTGAAATTCCCACATCTAAAAGCATATCAGTCAATTAATTGCACATAAATAAAGTTAAGGTACTGACTAGTTCTCATTTCCCCTCTTGATAGGAGAGTCTCTCCTTCCAAATCAGTTAACACCAGAATAACAGTTCTCATTTAGCATACATAAACTACTCACAAGCAACTTTTATTTCACAAAAACAAAGCTGAACTTCATAGTTTCCTGTACATTTGAAGGGCCACTGGCAATTTATTATAAAAGCTCATTTATGCCAGGAAACCTGTTGGTCAGGAAACTTTCAAGTGAGAACATATAACAGAATTTAATGAAGTCCCCCAAAAAGGGAAGTGGTTTGCATTACCATTCTATTTTAACAGTCTTGCTATACTTAAAATTAGTGAAGGACCTTGTGCCCCTTAGAAAAGTTTTGCACTAATGCAGAATGCAGCTGGCCTTTCAAGTAAAAAAAAAAGCCTATTCACAACTGGGCGGTCTTGCCAATACAATTTTTTTTTAACTTTTTTCACCATATAGTATAACATATATACAAAGCAAAAAATAAACAATCAATAGTTCTCAAAGCACCCTTCAACAAGTAGTTACAGGACAGATCCCAGAGTTTGTCATGAGCTACCATACAATCCTCTCATATTTCTCCTTCAAGCTGCTCCAGAATATATGAGGTTAGAGGGTTTAATTATTTTTTATCATCACAATTGACTTTTTTCTTCTTTATTTTGTGAAAAATAACATATACACAAAAAAACTTCAAATTTCAGGGCACAGCACCACAATTACTTGAGGTACATATTTCAGAGTTTGACATGGGTTACAATTTTAGGTGTTTACTTCTAGCTGCTCTAAAATGCTGGAGACAAAAAGAGATATCAAGTTAATGATTTGACATTCATATTCATTTGTTAAATCCTATCTTCTCTGTATAACTCCACCATCATCTTTGATGTTTCCATCACTCTCTTTAGGGTTGGTTGAGCTGTGGCTATTCTAAATTTTTCATATTGGAAGGGTCTGCCACTAATATGGGGTAGGGAGAAGGAACTATCTGATGTTCTGGAGAGGCTGGGCTAGTTTTCAGGACTAATCTAGACCAGGGACACATCTGGAGGTTATAGGTTTCTGGAAAATTATTCTAGCGCAAGTAATCCTTGTGGAATCTTAAATACTGCCCTAGGTGTTCTTTAGGATTAGCTGAAATGGTCCTGGTTGTGGGTTGGCAAGTTATGATAGGTAGCAATGTCTACCTGAAGCTTGCATAAGATCAAACTCCAGAATAGCTCGTTGACTCTATTTGAACTCTCTCTGTCTCTGATACTTTATTAATTACACTTCTTTTTGCCTTTTGGTCAGGATGGAATTGTTGATCCCATGGTGCCAGGTCTGGATTCATCCCTGGGAATCAACTCCCATATCACCAAGGAAACTTTCACCCCTGGATGTCATGCCCCATGAAGTGGGGAGGGCAATGATTTCACTTGCAGAGTTAGCTTAGAGAGACTGAGGCCACATATGAGTAACAAAACATCCTCCAGAAGTAACTCACAACCTTCATTCATAAGTATACACCATCATTCACCAATCCTCTTCTTTGTCAGTGCATTCTTCAGCCACCTGTATTAATTGGGCATCATGTAGAGGGCACAAAGTCTACAGGCCATCAAAATTCTCAGTTTTAGATTATTTCGTTGTTCCCAGAGAAAGAAAACCAATAAACATACCCTTTACCAAATAGGGAACCTAAACCTCCTCTTAACTCTTGTCTCCCCCACCCCCTTATTTACCTCTGCTGTTGCTTTGGTAATGCTGATGGTTTCATTTTGAACATCGTTTATACCATGCAATAGCAGTTTCCCCCTGTATGTGGACTTAAACACTCTTTATACAAGAATCATATTTTTGAAGTAATTCTTATGAGAACTAATTCATATTACTAGTGTTAATCAATGGGACACATAGGTCTATATAATCCCTTTGAATCTTGTTCATCTTCAATATGGTAATATTATTTACAGATCCACACTAGGGAACCACCTTCACTCCTATCATTTCCCTTACATTAGAGTTCAACCTTATTAGTTAATGGTTCACCCATCTCTAGCTTCTTGGTATCTCTAAATTCCTCATGTTCTGTATTATAAGCCTCTGATTACACCTTTAGGCTGGTCATAAAAGTGGGATTATGCAATATTTATCCTTTTGTGTCTGGCTAACTTCACTTAGTATTATGTCCTTGCTAGCTGTTGGAATGCAATATACCAGAAACAGAATGGCTTTTAAAAAGGGGAATTTAATAAGTTGCTAGTTTACAGTTCTAAGGCTGAGAAAATGTCCCTATTAAAACAAGTCTATAGAAATGTCCAATCAAAGCATCCGGGAAAAGATACCTTGGTTCAAGAAGGCCAATGAAGTTCAGGGTTTCTCTCTCAAGTGAGAAGGCACATGGCAAACAGTCAGGGCTTCTCTCTCAGCTGGAAGGGCATGTGGCAAACACAGCATCATCTGCTAGCTTTCTCTCTGGCTTCCGGTTTCATGAAGCTCCCCAGGAGGCATTTTCCTTCTTCATCTCCAAAGGTCATTGGCTTGTGAACTTTCTGCTTCATGGGGCTGCAGCATTCTCTGCTCTGTCCGAATCTCTTTCTTCTCCAAAATGTTTCCTCTTTTATAGGACTCCAGAAACTTATTAAGACCCACCCAAATGAGTGGAGATATGTCATCACCTAATCCAGCTTAACAACCACTCCTGACTGGGTTATATCTCCAGGAAGATGATCTAATTACATGCAGTATTGAATAGGGATTATTCTGCCTTTATGGAATGAGATTTTGATTGAAACATGGCTTTTCTAGGGGACATACATCCTTTCAGACCAGCAATCCTCAAGGCTCATCCATCTTGTTACATGCTTCAGGATGTTATTTTGTCTTACAGCTGCATAATATTCCATCATATGCATACATCACATTTTGTTGATACACTCATCTGCTGATGGGCATATGGCTTGTTTCAATCTTTTGGCAATTGTGAATAGTGCTGCTAAGAACATTGGTGTGCAAACGTCTGTGTGTGTCATTGCTTTTAGCTCTTCTGGGTATATATCAAGTAGTGTTATTTTTTGGTCATAGGGTGTGGTAGTCATATTCAGTTGTCAACTTGGCCAGGAGAAGGCACCTGATTCTGTTGCTGTGGACATGAGCCAATGGTACATGAACCTCATCTGTTGCTGATCACATCTGCAGTTGGCTAGGAGGCGTGCCCACTGCAATGAATGATATTTGACTTAGTTGGCTGGTGCTTAAATGAGAGAACACAACATAACACAACCCAAGCAGCTCAGCATACCTCATCTCAGCACTCACAGCTCAGCCCAGGCCTTTGAAGATGCAGAAAAAAATCACCCCTGGAAAGTTGTTAGAACGCAGAGGCCTGAAGAGAAGGCCAGCAGAGATCTCCCTGTGTTGTCCCATGTAAGTAAGAACCTAAGTTGAAAGTTAGCTGCCTTTCCTCTGAAGAACTAATAATATAAATCCCCTTTTATTAAAAGCCAATCCATGTCTGGTGTGTTGTATTCTGACAGCTAGCACACTAGCACATAGGGCAACTCGATGTTGAGTTTCCTAAGGAATCACCAAATAGTTTTCCATAGTAGTGGCACCATTAAACATTCCCACCAGCAGTGCACAAGTGTCCCATTTTCTCCACATCTTGTCCAACATTTATAGTATCCTGTATGTTTAATAGCAGCCATTCTTATAGGTGTGAGGAGGTATCCAATTGTAGTCTTGATCTGAATTTCCCTTATAGCCAATGACAATGAGCATCTCTTTATGCGCTTTTGAGCCATGTGTATTTGTTCTTCAGAAAAACGTCTATTTAAATTTTAGCCCATTTCATAATTGGGTCATCTGTTCTTTTGTTATTGAGTTGTATGACTTCTTTGTATATATAGGAAATCTACAAAGAAAAGTCCATGGCCAGATAGCTTCACAGGGGGAATTTTTTCAAACATTCCATAAAGAATCAAAGTCTTTTGAGGTACAGAAACATTTGATTTTCAGGAGTTCCCATTTATCTATTTTTTTATTTTGTTGGTTGTGCTTTGGGTGTAAGGTTTAGGAAGCTACCTCCTATTAATAGGTCTTGATGTTTCCCTTCATTTTCTTCTAGAAATTTTATGGTGCTAGTTCTTATATTTAGGTGTTTGATTCTTTTTGAATTAATTCATGTGTAAGGCGAAAGGTAGGAGTCCCCCTTCATTCTCTCAGCTATTGATATCCAGTCCTTCCATGCTCAATTATTGAAAAGATAATTTTGTCCCAGTTCAATGGATTTGGGGGCCTTGTCAAAAGTCAGTTGACCATAGATGTCGTGGTCTATTTCTGCACTCTTGATTTGATTCCACTAGTCAATGCTTCTATCTTTGTGCCAGTAACATGCAGTTTTGACTACTATGGCTTTATAATAGGCTTTAAAGTCAAGATGTGTTAATTCTCCCACTTTGTTCTTCTTTTTTAGGATGTTTTTGGATCTTTGGGGTCTCTTTCTTTTACAGACAAATTTCATAGTTCACTTTTCCAAATCTTCAAAGTAGGTTGCTGAAATTTTTTAGTTCTTTATGGACTGCTTGAAAAAATTCCCCCTGTGAGGTCATCTGGCCCTGGGCTTTTCTTTGTAGGAAGATTTTTGATGACGGATTGAATCTCTTTGCTTGCAATTGGTTTGTTGAGATCTTCTGTAGTTCTTTATGAGTCAGTGTAGCTTGTTTGTGTGTCTCCAAGAATTTGTCCATCTCATCTAAGTTGTCTAGTTTGTTGGCATATAGTTGTTCAGAGTATCCTCTTATGATTTATTTCTTCAGGGTCTGCATTAATACATCCTTTCACATTTCTGATTTTATTTGCATCCTCTCTCTTCTTGTCTTTGTCAGTATTGCTAAAGGCCCATCAATTTTATTGATTTTCTCAAAGAACCAACTTTTGATTTTATTGATTCTTTCTATTCTTTTGCTCTCCCATTCATTTATCTCTGATTTAATTTTTGTTATTTCTCTTCTTCTATTTGCTATGGGGTTAGTTTGCTGTTCTTTCTCAAGTTCCTCCAGGTGTGCTTTTAAGTCCTCAATTTTTGCTCCTTCTTGTTTTTCAATATAGGCATTTAGGGCAAAAAATTTCTCTCTCAGCACAGCCTTTGCCACATCCCATAAGTTCTGATAAGTTGTATTCTCATTTTCATTCATGTCCAAATAACTACTGATTTCTCTACCAATTTCTTCTTTGAGCCCTGGCTGCTTAGGAGTGTGTTATCTAATCTCCAATATTTGTGAATGTTCTCATTCTTTGGTGGTTATTGAGATCCAGCTTCATCACACTGTAATCAGAGAATGTACTTTGAATAATTTCAATATTTTTCAAATTTACGAAGACCTTTTTTGTGTCCCAGCATATGATCTATCCTGGAGAATTTTCCATGGGCAAAGAGAAGAATGTATATCCTTGTGCTGTGGGTATAATGATCTATATATGTCCGTTAGGTCTAATTCATTTATCAAGTTATTTAACTTCTCTATTTCTTTATTGGTCTTCTGTCTGATTGTTCTATCTACAGAGGAGAGTGGTGTATTGAAGTTTCCTATTATTATTGTTGAAAAATCTGTAGCTCCCTTCAGTTTTGACAATGTCTGCCTCATGTACTTTGGAGCTCCTTGATTAGGAGCATACCCATCTATGATTGTTATATCTTCTTGGTGAACTGACCCTTTAACTAGTATATAGTGTCCTTCTTTGTCTTTTATGATGTCTTTACATTTAAAGTATATTTTGTCTGATATTAGTATAGGTACTCCTGCTTTCTTTTGGTTACAACCTGTGTGGAAAATCTTTTTCCATCCTTTCACTTTCAATCTGTTTGTATCTTTGTGTCTAAGATGAGTCTCTTGTAAGCAACGTATAGGTGGATTATGTTTCTTAACCCATTCTGCCAATCTATATCTTTTAATTACGTTTCCTCCATTAACATTCAAAGTAATGCTGAAAAGGCAGTCTTTGATTCCATCATCTTATCTTTTTTCTTTTATTTGTCAGATCTATATATTCTTTTCCTTCTTTCTCTTTGTATTCTTTAAATTACTCTCAGTGGTACTCTTCAATTCTGTCCCCTCCTCCAGACCTCCCTCTTCTGTATTTTTATTTCTCAGCTGGCAGAACTCCTTTCAGTATTTCTTGTAGGGCCAGTCTGTCATGAACAAATTCTTTCAGGATGTCTTTGTTTGTGAAAACTTTAATCTCTCCCTTAATTTTGAAGGACAATTTGACTGGGTACAGAATTCTTGGCTGGAAGTCTTTTTCTTTCAGGATCTTGAATATATCATACCACTACCTTCTCACCTCCAGGGTGCTAGTTGAGTAGTCTGAACTCAGCATTATTTGGCTTCCCTTGTATGTAATAGTTTTTATCTTGCCACTTGCAGGATTTTCTGTTTCTCTTCAACATTTGACTGACTGATTAGTATGTGTGTTGGAGAATGTCTGTTTGGGTTTATTCTGTTTGGAGTTTGTTGGGCTTCTTTGACTTGTATATTTATGTCCCTTATGAGGACTGGAAAGCTTTCTCCCACTATATCCTCAACTACTCTTCCTAGCCCTTTACTCCTCTCTTTTTCTGGGACACCAGTGATTCTTATAATCATGTGCTTTGTTTTGTCTATCATTTCCCTGAGTTCCCATTCAATTTTTTCCATCTTTTTGTCATTTGATGTTTGAATCTTAGATGTCAGTTACCCTGTTCACTATATCACTTATTCTTTCTTCTCTCTCTTCAGATCTTGTGTTGTATGCCTCTAGTATGTTTTTTATTTTGTCAACAGAATCTTTAATCTCTGTGCTATCTGCTATTTTTCTATTTGTTCTTTTAAATTCCTCTTTATGCTCTTCTACTGTCTTCTTGATCTTCTTTAAGTCATTTGCTATCCCACTTGTTTTATTAAGTAGAGTTGTATGAATATCGTTGATTAGTTGTTTCAACATCTGTGTCTCTTCTGGTGTTTTAATTTGGTCATTAGGCAGGGCTATATCTGTCTGCATTATGATATTTTTAGTGATCTTCTGCTGTCTTCATGGCATGTAAATATCTTGATTGATTTACTTTAGGAGTTTATTTATTTCAGTAGTCTAAGGCCTTGTGCTTGCAGAATTGTTGTAGAACAGGGAGCAGGGCATGGGATGTGGCACTCAGTACAGTGATTTGTTTCAGGGCAGGTATAGGTGCAGGTTGGGGATGTTATGTTGATACTTGTGAGTGTGGGCACCCAGTGGCCAGGGAGGATGTAGCTGTGTAGGTGCACTGGTTTGGGGGTTGTATCCCTGGTGTATGGTGTTCTAAGGTAAGGGGACCCTCGTGCACATGCATAGAGATGTGATGGCCCGTTGGCATTATGCCTTCATGGATTGAGGGCAGATGTGACCCAGCTGAACAAGTTGAAACTTTTTCACAGCTGGGAAGTGAGCGTGAGGGCTTTGCACATACGAGGTTCTAGGACTGCTATAATGTGGGTTCCCAGAGCTGAATGATGTTATTGGGGACCTGTGCACATGCATGGACTTTGGAGTGCTGTAACTGATGCACAGATCTCAGACGGAGTGGAGTGGGGCTGTGTGACATGGTGGGAAGGGCAGCAGGGGGAGCCTATGTATGGAGGTTAGTGCCTGCAGCCTTTATGTTCTAGCAACAACCTGAAGGGAACAGAAGCAGGAGGCAATGTTCAGGAGGGGGGTAGAAGAGGTGGGTTGGGATGCATTTGGGTGGGAGTGGGGGGCAGGTACATGCACTGAGGGCTGGTGGGTTGGGAGTATCTAGAGCCCTGAGAATGGGGGTGGGTGATGGGGTTCAGGTACATGGTGTGGAGTGAGTCACGGTCATGGTGCTGTTCTGGTTAGGGTCATGTGCTCAAGAAGCATGGCCTACTTACTTCCTAGTCCCATGCTCCCATCCACATGCCCCAATTGGCTCCATGGCTCCACACCTCCATACAAGGCCCCAGATTTCTACCTCTTGGATCCTTGGCCTCTGCAACCAGGGCTGCCCCAGGTAGTGCAGAAGGTTCTCCCAGGTCAGCTGCACTCCTGAATCACTGCTTCAGTCAACTTCCTGTTCCTTCTCTAACTCTTCCTTGGAGCAGGGCTAATCTTGAACTACCCTAGTTGGCCACTTTCCCAGAAGTCCTTGACTTTGAATATTGAAAAGAGATAAAGATACTGTTGCATGAAACTGTTATTCTAAAATGTCCAGAGTCTCAATTTGCTTCTATCTTTCAAATGCACTGCATGTCCCATTGGCCCTGGAGCTAAGAGCTAGGGAGTAAAACTCTCCATGTCCCTTGGATCTGTCCATTCCCTCAGATGTCTGCTGTCCTGGTTTATGAAACATTCTGCCCTAGGCCCATCCCCTGTCCTCCTCTCTGTGAAGGGTGTGTGGATCAGAGCCTGGAATTCTACTTCCATTTAATAAAAATATCAATACCTCCCCAAATCCATAGAGGATGGGGCACCTGTCCTCAGGACCGTGCTCCAATTTTCCCCTCAGCCTTGATGCTTACCTCTATAGTCCTTCCCTCTCACCTCACACTCTTCCCCAAGCATTGTGCATTGTCCTTTTTACTCCTCTTGGAGCAGCAGCAGGTGAGCCCAGCTCCAGGCCTCCCTGCCTCTTCTCCCTTGGGAGAATCACTGAAAGGCTGATATTCACTTTCCCCTTATTCCATCTTCATAGAATATTTTTTTCCTGGACCACAAGCTTCTCTATGATATCATCCCCTGTCACTGTGAACATTTGTCTCATGTCTCACCTCTCAGTCAAGACAAAGACCAATATTCACCTCAACACATTTGTGATTAGCATCAAGTGTCACCCAGGGAAGAAACATGTGATGATGGTGACTGTGTCACTTGGTGATAAGGACAAATTCCTGACATTTAGGCCTTTGTGGCCATATGGCTAGCTGCCAGAATGCAATATACCAGAAATAGAATGGTTTTTAGAAAGGGGAATTTAATCAGATGTTTGTTTACAGTTCCAAGGCTGAGAAAATGTCCCAATTAAAACAAGTCTATAGAAATGTCCAATCTAAGGCATCCAGGGAAAGATACCTTGGTTCAAGAAGGCCAATGAAGTTCAGGGTTTCTCTCTCAAGTGAGAAGGCACATGGCAAACACAATCAGTTTCTCTCTCATCTGGAAATGCACATGGTGAACATGGTTAGGGTTCCTCTCTTATCTGGAAGGTCACATGGTGAGCACAGTGTCATCTGCTAGCTTCTTCTCCTGGCTTTTTGTTTCATTAAGCTCCCCAGGAGACATTTTCCTTTTTCATCTCCACAGGTCACTGACTGGTGGACTCTGCTTCATGGCTATGTTGTTTTGCTCTGCTCTCTGAATCTCTTTCATTCTCCAAAATGTTTCCTCTTTTACAGGACTCCAGAAACTTATCAAGACCCATCCAAATGGGTGGAGACATGTCATCACTTAATCCAGGTTAACAACCACTCTTGACTATATCACATCATCCAGGGAGATGATCTGATTACAATTTAAAACATACAGTATTGAATAGGGAATGGGATTTTATTAAAACATGGGTTTTCTAAGGGAAATACATCATTTCAATCCAGAACAGTTAGGGTTCTCTAGAGAAACAGAATCAACAGGGAACACTCGCAAATAAAAAATTTATAAAAGTGTCTCACGTGACCATAGGAATGCAGTGTCCAAAAATCTGCAGGGCAGGCTGTGAAGCTGATGATTCTAATGGAGGGTCTGGATGAACACCACAGGAGAGGCTTACCAGTCAAAGCAGGAAGAGAGCCTGTCTCTTCTGAATCCTCCTTAAAAGGTTTCCAGTTCTTAGATTGAGCATCACTCATTAAAGAAGACACACCCCTTGCCTGATTACAAGTGGAATCAGCTGTGGATGCCGCTGATGTGCTCATGATCTGATTTTATGAAATGTCCTCATTGCAACAGACAGGCCAGCACTTGCCTAACCAGAAAAACAGATCGTACCACTTGATCCAGTTGACACATGAACCTGACCATGACAGGGGCCAAGGCTAGATAAGCATCCCTAATGAACACCAAAAAGAGAGAGGCCAAGAGGTCAGAGCATGTCTTGGAATATCCTCTCAAAAGTTCTTTTGCGTCTGCACCTGTGGGAACCATTTGGAGGATTCAAGTCAATGAGGACAGTGGGTGTGGGGAGGGGTTATGAGAGCAGCCTTCTCCTGCCCATGTGTCAAAGACATCTACAGAAACAGTGTGATATTAAAAGATATACTTCAATTCCTCTTAAACTTAAAAGAACCATAAGAAAGACCAGAGAGAAAAAGTCTGTTTAAAATAAGAGAAAATCATGTGATCCCTAGGAAAAAATCTTGACTTGAAATTTACAGTAAATGCATGCAAAAAATACAACTTCTACTTAGGATGATAAAAGCTGAATTGTAAACTAAAAGACATGGTTGCACTATTTGCAGATAAATGCTAAGTCTAGTATATCTGTTAGTTTCTCTGAAGTCATTAAAGTACATTAAATTCATACCCAAATTTTAGAAATTTTACATAGCTTTTTGAACAATTGAACAAGACAATGAGTAAATTTTCCTTTCTGGAAAATGCCCCTTCCTTGTGACTTCCATGACAGGGCCTCCATGACTCCCAATCCAACTGTCATGGTCAGGTTCATGTGTCAACTTGGCCAAGCAGTGGTACCTGTTTGGTTGGGCAAGTGCTGGCTTGTCTTTTGCATAAGGACATTTCATAGAATTAAGTCATGATCATATCAGCTACATCCACAGCTGATTCCACTTGTAGTCAGCCAAGGGGAGTGTCTTCTTTAGTGAGTGATGCTTAATCTAATCACTGGAAGCCTTTTAAGGAGAATTCAGAAGACCCAAGCACTCTTCCTGCTTTAGCCGGCCAGCCTCTGCTGTGGAGTTTGTGAAGAATCTCCATCGAAATCATCAGAATTATAGCCTGACCTACATACTTTGGACTCTATGTTCCCATGATTACATGAGACACTTTTATAAATTTTACATTTATTAATATTTCCTGTTGAGTCTTTTTCTCTAGAGAACCCTAACTAATGCACCTGGTAACAAGAGTGGTTCTTAAGAAACAGAATCTTAAAAATGGGTTTTGATGAATGGCTTTCTAAACTAACTGGACTCAAAGGCACTAAGGACTCTGATTCCCATAATCAGAATGACATTACCCATCCAAGGAGTGAATTGGCAAAAGAGGTAGTCAAAATATCACCATTTGATTCTTCTAATGCTTCGCTTATATGAAGCCAGGCTCTGGGGGATAATGTTTTTGACACATTTATGGAGTTTTGTGGAAATAGTAAGTACAGAGACATTGGCTGGTTGTTGCTAGATACACTGTATACATTAATGAGTGAAAGGGATAGGCTTAAGGCTTCAAATGAGAAGCTTAAGGACCGTCTGACAGATGTAGACATTTATGTGAGTGTCCTGGAGGAAAATCTTATTTCCTATAGCTATAGACTTGAGATCTATGAAAATCAGACTCAGAATCTTATTGCTAGAGTAGCAACTTTACAACATAAACTGGAATCTAAATCTTATATGTCATATGCTGTTAAAGTGAGGGCATTGATTGGAAAGGAGTGGGACCCTGAAAAATGGAGTGGTGACATATGGGTTGATATTGATGTTGGTGGCAAAATTGAAACCCTAGGTAATGCTGAGTCTTCTCTAGATAACCCTGCAATAGTCTGCCCTGAGGACATAGCCAACCCACATCCAGCTTTGAGGAGTTGGCCACCCAACTTCCACCTGAAGGGATTAGCCCCAGAGTGATTAATCTTGTTTCACAAGATGAAACTGCAAATGAATGCCTGAAGCAAATTGCTTGGAATATACTTCTAATTGTTTTCATGACCTACCCCCCACCCCTTATTTATTCCAGACCTATAACTAAAGTCCTAACAGACCCCTTAAGATGAGATGCAAAATATCACGTATGAGAAGGTATGTTATACTCCAAAAGAACTGTGAGTTTTCCGATTTTTATATACAGAAATCAGGGGAATATGTGTGGCAATGGATTTTAATGGTGTCAGATAATGTTGGGAGGAATATAAAGCTGGATCAGGCTGAATTTATTGATATGGGCCCACTAAGCAGAGATTCTGTGTTCAGTGTTATAGCTTGAGCAGTTAGAAAAGGCATTAATAGTTTGTTTAGATGGTTGTCTGAAACATGGATCAAAAGGTGGCCGATATTACCTGAGGTTGAAATGCCAGAACTGCCCTGGTATAATGTAGATGAGGGGATCCAGAGGCCTAGAGAGATTGGAATGTTAGAGTGGATTTATCATGCAAAGCCTGCTCTTACACCCAAGGAAAGTCCAGAGAGTGCACCTTTTACCAGAACAATGAGAAATAAATTTGTGAGACTAGCGGCATCATCCCTGAAGAGCTCTGCAGTTGCACTTCTCTGTAGGTCAGATACTACTATGGGAACTGCTGTCACTGAGCTGGAATCCTTAAACACAATGGAGATGACCAGATCCCGACTTGGCAGAAGCCAGGTGACAGCACTTTATCTCCAAAGACTGTGTGGACATGGCTAATATAATAGCAAACAAAAAGCAGGAGTCAAAATTACATGACTCGCAGAGATTTGTGGCATTGGCTAGTAAATCATGGGATACCTAGAAATACAATGGATGGGCAGTCTACTAAATTTTTGTTAGGGCTATATAAACAAAAGAGGTCTTGGTAAAGTCAACAGAAGCCTAACTTGAATTACAAAAAGACAGAGTCATGGCCCCTTAATCAATTTCCAGATATGAGGCAGTTTACAGATCCAGAGCCCCTTGAATGAAGGGGAGACCAGGATCCTTTAGGGGAGAAACTTGTTATACTGCCACAAATCTACTGTCAATCTTCCTTCAAGCCTTCCCCAAGGAGACTGACAGCCTTTTATCACTCAATTATGGTGCCAACTAGGTGGCAATACCTTGAAGGGCTGGGATAATATTCTCCAGGAAGCTGTATATACTCTAAATCAGTGTCCACTGTATGGTGCTGTTTCTCCCATAGCCAGAATTCATGGATCCAGGAATCAAGTGGTGGAAATAGAAGTAGCACCACTTACTATTACCCCTCATGATCCACTAGGAAAATTTTTGCTTCCTGTCCCTGCAACCCTGAGTTTTGCTGGTCTACAAGCTTTAGTTCCAAAAGGGTAAGTGCTTCAACCAGAAGAAACAACAATGATTCCATTGAACTGGAATCTATTACTGCCACCTGGTCTCTCTGGGCTAACTTATCCCCCTGAATCAACAAGTCAAGAAGGGGATTATTATTACTGGTTGGGGTGATTGACCCTGAATATCAGGGGGAAATAGGACTGCAACTACACAATGGAGGTAAAGTAGAGTTTTCCTGAAATACGGGAGATCCCCTAGGGCATCTTTTAGTACTGTCATGCCCTGTGATTCAAATCAATGGAAAACTGCAACAACCCAATCCAGGCAGGGCTACCAGTGACTCTGAAACTGTGGAGGGCCAGGAGCAATCAATCAGGCCCAAGCAGGGAAAGTCCTCACACCATTGGGGTGGAATGTCCCTGAGAGTTAAACAATAACCAATGTTAAGAAACTGAGGGAAAGGGATGTGTTTTGGCAACGGCTAACAGCATTCTTCTGCTTCTATGATCTGCTTGCTTGCTAGCAACTGCAAAAAAAACCACAACACGATTTTAGCCTTTAAAAGCACACCTTGAAAACCTCTGGGGGCTGCTCTCTGAATCCTCTTTCTTGGAGGTTTCTGAGGCAGTTGCCAGTCGGCTAATAAAGACTCCAAATTGGCTTGCAGTTTTGAATTGTGTGGTCTCTCTTTCTGTGCACCCCACAACATTTGGAGGCCCCAGCAAGATAGTCCCTAATGGGACATCTGGTGACCACAGGTCCTGTGGATTGCCCCCAGAATTGAGGTCTGGCCTAGGGGAAGGCCTTGGAGAGATGTTTCTCTGCCCCAGGCAAGGACCAGGAACCAGACTGGTTCTACAAGACCCTCCAAAATTATACAAAATCTGATGGAGTCATCTGTTTATGGAAACCTCACCAGTGAGTACAGGTCTGTTACTGGATCCAGTGGGGACCTCCGGAAGGCTGGATGCAGCATTACTTCCAAGGTCCGGTCCCAGAGCAAGACATTGCCTGGGATTTCAGTTAGGAATCCATTAGGGATAAGGTATTTGTTTGTCTTGGTTCATTTTGTCCCTCTTCTCAATTGTTGGTCTCGTCACATTCTGTGTTGTTTTTGTCATAATTGTCATGGGTCAGTCAAGTTCATCTGTCTGTACTCTGCTTCAATATTTCTTGAAACATTTCCCAGATTTTCAGTGGAAGACCGGAGACTATGAAGCCCCTGTCAACACCTCTGACTTAGAAAATTTCTGTTAATGGGTGTGGCCAACTTTTGGTTCTGGGTGGCCTCCAGAGGGAACCACAGACCTATCTATAGCCTATAAAGTCCAAAAGGTGATTTTTGGTGAGCCATACCACACTGACCAAATCCCCTATATACTAATTTGAATTGAAATTTTAACAGAAAAACCCAAGTGGTTATGGTCTTGCCTGGAGCCCCAAAAAGAAAAAAGACCCCCCCAGAGCCAAAACAGCCCTCTTAATAAAAACCTCCCAAAAAGAAAAAACTAATGGGATCCGAATATTGACAGGACCACCGGAGGATCTGGTTTTGATGGACCCTCCCCCATACCCAACAGCCCCTCCACCACCTCTAAGGCCAGAAGGGAGAGATGACCAAGAGGCGGCAACCAGCCCCTCTAATAGCCAGGAGGTCCCCTTCAGTCCCCCCCATACCAGAAGTGGCTCTGCTTACCACCCTTCTTCTCGTTCACAATCACTGGATTCTTCCGGAGTTCCAAGTTTACCCTTGAGGCAGGTTGGCCCTGCCCTGGGGGATGACCGCCCATCTTTCATGGTCTCTGTCCCCTTTTCCTCTAGTGATCTGTGTAATTATAAAAAACAGAATCCCTCTTTCTCTGAAAAGCCCCAAGGGCTCATCTCCCTCTTGGAGACTGTCTTTTTTACCCACCAGCCCACCTGGGATGACTGCCAACAGCTCCTCCAGGCCCTCTTCACCTCCAAGGAACGCGATCGAGTCAGGAGAGAGGCGAGGAAGTTAATTCTTGGACCTGACGGACAGTCTACTACTGAATCAACCCTATTAGAGGCTGTGTTCCCCTCCACCCACCCCGGATGGGACCCCAACACTGATAGAGGTAAGGAGGTTCTCGACTGGTATCACCAGACTCTGCTCTGGAGGATACTAGCGGTGGCCAAGAAGCCAACCAGCTTGTTTCAGGTGAGCAAAACCATACAAAAGCTGGACAAATCTCCGGTTGCTTTCCTTGGGTGCTTCCTTGAGACATACCGCTTGTACACCTCTATAGATCCAGAGGCACCTGAAAATAGGCGAGCTGTAAATATAGCATTTGTCACCCAGTCAGCCCCAGATATAAGAAAAAAATTAAAGAAATTAGAAGGATTTGTGGGTAAAGTGCTGTCCGAACTGATAGAAATTGCCCAAAAGACTTTTAATAACAGAGATGATCCCATAACCGTGCAGTCCAAAAACATAGCCAAAATTTTAGTATCCTCAATGGCTGAACAGGAAAAACAAAAAGGAAGATGGGGAACCATTGAAAAAAGAAAGGGAAATCAAGGAAAAAGGTTGGGCCTAGGTGCAAACCAATGTGCCTACTGCAAAGAGAATGGACGTTGGAAAAATGAATGCCCTAAAAGAGGACTTAAAGGAATGAAACTGACCCCTGTTCTGGTTGAAGAGGAGTATTGACAGGGCCGGGGCTCCATTCTCTTGAGCCCCCAGGAGCCCAAGGTCACATTAGAAATCGGGGGCAAGCCTATAAAATTTTTTGTGGATACTGGGGCGACCTTCTCCATTCTCCAGCAAGCAGAATGGCCCATATCTAAGGGAAAAATCCCCAAGCAGGGAGCAATGGGAAAGACAAAGTCTTACCCATGGACTAAGACTAGGATTACTAACCTTGGGGAAGGAACTGTCACCCACTCGTTTCTTGTAGTGCCAGAGGTCCATACCCCCTTTTGGGCAGAGACCTTCTCCAGAAATTACAAGCCACCATCTCTTTCAAAAATGATTCGGCTGAGCTCTCTTTCAATACAAACCCCTTGGCAATCTTCCTCACTTACCCCTTATCGGAAGAGTATTTACTTACTGCAGAGGTGGCGCTGCCAGCCCCAGGTCCATATTTGCAGGAGTTTAAAGAAAAAATACCAGGTGTATGGGCAGAAACTAACCTACCAGGATTAGCTGCCCACTGACCCCCCATCATTGTCCAACTGACTAGCACTGCCACCCCAATTAGATTCTGACAATACCCAATAAGCTTAAAGGCTAAAAGAGGCATTGAAGTCCATATGAAAAGGCTCCTGGAGGCAGGTATTCTGGTCCCTGCCATTCAGCCTGGAACACCCCCCTTCTCCCGGTCCAAAAACCCGGGACCGATGATTACCGGCCAGTGCAAGATCTCCAAGAGGCAAACAAAAGATTTGAAACTATTCACCCCATTGTGCCTAATCCATATATGTTTTTGAGCCTGTTCCCTCCCAGCCAGCAGGTCTACACTGTTCTGGACTTAAAGGATGCCCTCTTTTTGCTTCCCCTGACTGCAGTATGTTAACCCATCTTTGCTTTTGAATGGACTGACCCCGGGGGGGTTCTCTGGACAACTAACCTGGACTCGGTTGCCATAAGGTTTTAAAAATTCTCCCACCCTGTTTGATGAGGTCTTAAGCCAGGATTTGGCTCATTTTAGACAAGAGCATCCAGAGATAACCCTCTACAATATGTGGATGACCTCTTACTGTCAGCTAATAATCTATCAAACTTCAAAAAGGCAACCGAAAACTTGTTACAGAAACTAGCCCAGTTGGGCTATCGGGTCTCAGCCAAAAAGGCCCAACTCTGCACCAGCTCAGCAACATACTTGGGATATGAATTAGAAGGGGGGAAAAGAGCTCTGTCTTCTAATAGGATTGAGGCTATCCTAAAAATGCCCCAACGAGAAACAAAAAGGCAGGTATGGGAGGTTTTAGGAGCAGTTGGATATTGCTGGCTGTGGATTCCCAGATTTGCAGAAATAGCAAAACCCCTGTACACTAGCACAGGGGGAAGGGAGGAAGCTCTAACCTGGACCGAGGCTGAGTAAAAAGCTTTTTAAACACTGAAACAGGCGCTTGTGAGTGCCCCTGCCTTAACTTTGCCTAACCTGTCCAAATCTTTTCAACTACATGTTGCTGAAACCCGAGGAATAGTAAAAGGAGTCATCACCCAAATGCTAGGACCATGGAAAAGGCCAGTTGCCTACCTGTTTAAAAGACTAGACTATGTGGTGGCTGGGTGGTCAAGCTGCCTCTGAGCCATTGCAGTCACTGCCATTTTGGTAAAAGAAGCATCTAAATTCACTCTGGGACAGGACTTACACACGGTGGCCACACATTCAGTAGAAACATTACTAAGGAGCCCACCCAAGAGATGGCTCTCAAATGCCCAGATAACCCAGTATCAGGTACTGCTACTGGATCCCCCAAGAATCCGCTTCCTAAAATGGCAGCTCTTAACCCTGCCACCTTGCTTCCAGATGATGACCCATCCGAGCCCATCCATGACTGTCACGAGATCTTGGAATCTTTCATGAACCTGAGGGCTCATCTCACCGACACCCCTGGCCAAATCCTGATGAAGAATTATATACAGACAGGAGCAGTTATGTCTCAGAGGGAATCAGGTATGCAGGGGCAGTGGTGGTAACTGTGGACCAGGTCATCTGGGCTCAAGCCCTAGGACATGGGACTTTGGCCCAAAAGGCCAAACTAATAGCTCTGACCCAGACTCTAGGGTGGGGAATGGGGAAGGTTGTCAACATCTACACAGACAGCAGATAAGCCTTCACCACTGTACATGTCCATGGGGCACTATATCAGGAGCGGGGACTTTTGATATCGGGAGGAAAGGAAATAAAAAATATACCAGAAATACTCGCCTTGCTAGAGTCTATCTGGTTACCAAAAAGGGCAGCTGTTATACATTGCAAAGGACATCAGACTGCCAAAACTCAAATTGCCAGAGGAAATGCCCTGACTGATAAAACGGCAAAAGAGCTTGCCCAAAAACCAGTGGGGATGCTGCAGATACTTCCTGTTTTACTGGGGTGAGTGCTGCCAAGCTCTCCAGAATATACCAGGGAGGAAATTAAATTAGGTGAAACTCTGGGCACCAGAACACATCCGGATGGTTGGCAAATTCTCCCGGATGGGAGAATCCTAGTGTCAGAGTACCTAGGGCACAATTTGGTTGCCCAGGTTCACCAAAGTACACATCTGGGCAGTACAAAACTAACTGAACTCTTACAGAAAGATTACTACATTCCCTGATTGCAAGCCCAGCAGATATCTTCCAGATGCCACATCTGTGCCCAGGTAAATTCCGGCCGAGGGAGAGAAATGCCCCAAGGAACCAGGCTGAGGGGACAAGCCCCAGGGGAACAGTGGGAAATAGACTTCACAGAAATATTACCTGGTCCCTATGGATACAAATACCTGTTAGTCTTCATCGACACCTTCTCCAGATGGACTGAGGCACTTCCTACCAGAACTGAGACAGCACAAATAGTAGTAAAAAAAACTAGTTTCTGAAATTGTTCCCCGATTCAGCCTCCCAACTGCAATGGGGTCCAACAATGGGCTGGCGTTCATTGCCCAAGTTACCCAATTGTTAGCAAAAATATTAAATATCAAATGGAAATTACATTGTATTTATAGGCCATAGAGTTCAGGGCAAGTGGAAAGAATGAATAGAATAATAAAGGAAACTTTAAATAAACTAAAGCTCGAGACTGGCAAAAACTGGGTGAGTCTCCTTCCATTTGCCCTCCTAAAAACTAGATGTACTCCCTATGTTAAGGGAATTACCCCATATGAAATCATGTTTGGATGACCACCTCCACTAACCCCTAAATTGGGGGAAGAAAAAATAGCTGAATTAAATAAACATTCTCTTCTAAAATCATTATAGGCCCTGCAATCTACCACCCAGCAAACTTGGGAACTTGTGAAGGCAGCCCACCCGGGACCAAAAAATCCTGCCCCTGAAAAAGATTTATTTCAGGTGCAGCCCGGAGACCTAGTCTGGATAAAGAAACTTCAGCCAGCCACCTTGGAAGCCCGGTGGACAGGACCCCTGCCAGTGATCCTCTCAATCCTATGGCAGTGAAAGTTGTGGGAAAATGGCATTGGATTTATCACACCCAGATAAAAAAGGCCACCCCAGACCAGATCTCTGAAAAATGGACCATCCAGTTAACCAAGGATCCACTAAAGATAAGACTTTCCAGAAATCCCTCTGGGTCCTCTTAATATCCCTGGTGGGGGTCGTGGGAAAAAGCCCTTACCAGGTTATAAACTATACCTGGGAACTCACAAAAACAGTGGATGGAGTACTGGTGGCTGCAACCACCACTCCCTCCCAACCAACCCTCCACTTTGATCTCTGCCAACTGTTTGGACACCTAGGGAAGGGGAGTTGCGGTAACATGCTCAGATATGGGTGTGCTACCCCCCCACCAAGAAAAAGGCGTATGGCATACCCAATACTATGTCTGTCCTGTGGAGGGAAGTTCAAACTGCCAAGGGGGAGGCCAATATTATTGTGCCAACTGGGGTTGTGAAACAATTGCAGAATGGACTAACAGAGATCCATTCATAACCTTAACAAAGGCACCAGCGCATAACCCCAACAGTTGCACCCGAGGCGCCTGTAACCCAATGATTATTACTATCCCTTCCTGATGTAGACAAACCTGGGCAGGTGGTAAAACTTGGGGATTGAGATTATATGTCTCAGGTCACAACCCAGGCACCATTTTCACAATTCAAAGGTTACTTCCCCATAAAGCAGACAATCCCATAGGACCTAATCAAGCTCTCAACCCTGGCATAAAACTGGCACAGCCCCCCCATCTCAGGGTCCTGCCTCTGGTAGGCTCAAGCTCAAAAGACTATGCCACCCCAAACTCCCAAATAAATTCCTCTCCCTCCCCTAAGAAACCCTTGCTCAACATGTTAAACTCAGTTTTCCAGTTTATGAATCAAACCAATCCACTTATTACTAAAGACTGTTGGCTTTGCTTAAACCCCGAACCCCCTTATTACATCAGAATAGGAGCTAATATCTCCCTAGGCCCCACAGATACCCATATCAGAAACTTCTCAGTCAAAGACGCACAAGGCCAACACCTATGCAGGTGGGGACAGGAACCAAAACTCACCCTAGGAAATCTCCAAGGGCAGGGAACCGTATTTATTCTGAGAATTTTAATCTAGCTAAATCCCCCTATAGTGACTCCTGTGGTCTCATCATGTCACTAAAGGGCATCTTAACTTCAACCCCAGGTGGATGGGACTGCCTCCTTCTAGCCCCTGATGATACTTGGCTTGCCTGCACATCTGGCATTACCCCCTGTATCACTCCCCCAATAATGATAGTCGAGGAGGAGTTTTGTATTTTGGTTCATATTATCCCCCAAGTACATTATTATTCTGGGGAAGGAGGTAGGGAACATTTAGAACCCACTTACTGGGCCAAGCAAGCCCCAATCTTAGGGCCTCTCCTTGTTGGACTGGGCATTGCAGGATCAGCTGCAGTCAGAACTTCAGCCCTTATCACTGGGGACCAAAATTTTAAAACCCTTAGCACACAAGTTGATCTGGATCCTAGTGAATTAGAAAGCTCCGCCAGTTGTTTGGAAAACTCCCTAAATTCACTGGCTGAGGTGGTCCTCCAAAACCACAGAGGCTTAGACCTCCTATTTCTGAAACAAGGGGGGTTATGCGTGGCCCTCGGAGAAACCTGCTGCTTCTATGCCAATCATTCTAGAATAATTAGAAATAGTCTGTCCCTAGTCTGTAGCAGGTTACGAGAGCGGGAAGAATGCCGACAAACTGAAACCAACTGGTATGAAAACTTATTTTCCTGGTCTCCATGGCTGACCACACTCTTGTCTGCTGCAGCAGGGCCCCTAATCCTCTTATTGTTAGGCTTAATGTTTGGACCCTGTGTAATCAGCTGTCTCACCTCACACATGCAAAGAAAAATCTAAACTGTTAAATTATTAGTCCTTGGAACCCAATATCAACAGATTTATAATCAAAATGAAGAAACAATGATTTGATTCTCTCATAAAACCAGTGGGGAATGTGGAGTGCCAAGAGCAATTAATCAGGCGCAAGCAGGAGCAATCAATCAGGCCCAAGCAGGGAAAGGCCCCACAACAATGGGGTGGAATGTCCCCGAGAGTCCAACAATAACCAATGTCAAGAAACTGAGGGAATGGGATGTGTTTTGGCAATGGCTAACAGCATTCTTCTGCTTCTATGATCCGCTTGCTTATTAGCAACTGCAAAAAAAAAAAAAAACACACACACACACAACATGATTTTAGCCTTTATAAGCACTCCCTGAAAACCTCTGGGGGCTGCTCTCTGAATCCTCTTTCTTGGAGGTTTCTGAGGCAGTCACCGGCCGGCTAATAAAGACTCCAAATTGGCTTGCAGTTTTGAATTGTGTGGTCTCTCTTTCGGTGTGCCCCACAATGAAACTTCAGGAATGAAGGTTTGGGTCACCCCAACAGGAAAAGAACCACGGCCAACTTAAGTGCTTGCTGAAGGTAAGGGGAACATGGAATGGGTAGTGGAAGCAGGTAGCGATGAATATGAACTGCAACCACTTGATCAGTTACAGAAATGAGGACTGTAATGCCATTTTGTTCATGTTATACTATTTAAGTTGTATGATATCAAGTTTAAGAATGAATATTACCCAAGAATTTGCACCGTATTCTGGAGAGATTTAATGTGCTTCCAGTTATATACAGGGCAGTTGAATACTATTAGGTGAGGAAAAAATGTGTCTTTCATTGTTTTCTATTTAGAAATTAGATATGGTTTAAGGTGATTAGTATAGCTGCCAAGTTGATAAAGGTGGACTGTCATAGTCAGGTTCATGTGTCACCTTGACCAGGTGGTGGTACATGTTTGTCTGTTTGGGCAAGTGCTGGCCTGTCTTTTGCTATGAGGACATTTCATAGAATTAGGTCATGATCACGTTGGCTACATCCACAGCTGATTCCATTTGTAGTCAGATAAGGGGAGTGTCTTCTTTAATGAGTAATGCTTAATCTAATCCCTGGAAGCCTTTTAAGGAGGATTCAGAAGAGACAGGCTCTCTTCTTTCTTTGGCCAATGAGCCTCTCCCATGGAATTCATCCAGACCTCATCAGCTTCACAGCCTGCCCGACAGATTTTGGACTCTGCATCCCCATGTTTACATGAGGCGCTTTTATATATTTTACATTTACAAATACTTCCTGTTGATTCTGTTTCTCTAGAGAACCCTAACTTATGCACCAACTGAAACCTGTCCAAATGGAAAACATGTATTAGCCATTTCCAGAATCTTCTCTGCTGGTGCTAACCCCTTTGCATGTAATTTGTGCACATGCTTGCAATTTCAATAGCCTTTCTGGGAGTGAGAAACTATTTAGGAATCAAGTATGGTTAGGAATCAAGTATGATTCCTAAAAGGTAGGACCCAGCCATCCTCCCTCTCTGGAACCACTGGAACATCTGTGAGACTCACTTGCACCTTAAGCAGTGCCTTCAGTGTGGGGACTTCGGGATTAGCTGATACAATCAGAAGACAGACAGCCCTCCCCAGTACCTTCTTACATTTCACACAGACTCAGACAAGCACCAAGGCTCAGGGATCCCCAGCCAATTCTCTGGATCTAGTGATGAACCACGCAATGCTGGGATTTTGCTCATTTCTGATCTATTGACAGAGGATGAGGCACATTATTACTGTAGTACATGGCACAGTAACTCTGAGTCTTACACAGAGCCCCAAATGCATGGGAAAGTGAGGTGAAAACCCTTCCTGCAGATCACCCAGCTGGCATTACCCTATCACTGCCTGAGGCTTAACCTCATTCAGGCAGGTGCTTCTGTTTATACTTCTTAAGCCTGGCAAGACTGGAGGTGAAAATGACTCTTCCTTTTCATTCATTGAAACATTTATTTGATCCATTGCTGATATCTTTTACCCTGATCATCTCAACATAGGCCAAAAATTGGTCTTAGGACAAATTGTCCCTTCAAAGAGGTGGTGGATGAGGAAAAAAGAGAATCTACCAGGCTCCAAGTGAGCTCTTCCTATGACAAGGTCTTTTCCTTTCTTCTCCCATAATTTACCAATCCAGCCTGGCTCTAGAAGCTGTTTCTTCCTTTCTAGGGGTTTCAGGGATCTTGAGTGACTACAGTCTTCTACAGGAAGACATGTGACTCTCTCTTTCACCTCCCAGGAGATATCAGAATATCATGACTCAGCTTCCTTAATCAGCTGAATCCAGCTTGGAATGAGCTATTCTTGATTTCAAACCAACATGATTTCTTGCCCATGTCAATACATAGATCAACCTATGCACTAATGGGTTAAAGATAGAGAAAAATCAGGGAGTTCCAACTCCAAAAAAGCCATGAAGTAGGATCAGGGCAATATAGGGATGCTGGGAAACCCACCGATGTTTCAGGAAGCTGACTCTGGAGACACCCATACCCTGGCCTGGGGTCCTCCCATCCTCCCATCCTTCCCTCTGCACAGGGGGACAGCCTGAAGGGACTCTGTATATGGCCCATCTATTGCACCTTGGTTGTAACTCCTGTTTTCTAACCCTTAATTTGGAGGAGTGCCCTCACTACTGCTCAAGTCAATTACTTCATATCCTGGAGAGATCAATGGTCAAGCCATTCATTAATTCTGCCAGCCTTCCTGGCTTCCCATGATAGTAAGGGTCCATCAAAATAGTGAATTGTTGACTTCAGGGCCCTCCGTGTGGCCAGCCCTGAGAGAGCTGGATCTGCTACCTGCTACTGCCTGAATGAGCACAACTCTCCTGAGTCCTCCAGGTGTCCTCACATAGATTCAAGTCCTGGGCCTGCATCTCCCCTGAGAACCTGAAAAAACCTCCATCCCAGCTCTGCTCCTTGCAATGCTTCTAACACAGTCAATTGATTAAAATGATGGCACATTTGAAGGTTTACTTTTTCTGGAGCAAATTCCACAATCCATCCCACTCTCTCTGCCCCAGCCCACCTCAGCTTCCAATCAGGCTTCTGAGTGGGTAGATATCAGGGGACACTTGCTACCCTATTATTGAAAAGGCCCTAAGAAAGAAACGTTGGTGCTAACCCCACAGGATGTGTTGGAGTTTGGAGATTGGTTTGCTGCCCAATGAAGACACTCATCACTCCTGAATATGGATATTTCCCGGAACCTAGCAGTAGGCCATTCTTGTGGGGTGTGGTTCTTGCTTGGTGCGATTATCTCTGACCATGTGGTTATGAGTCTGTATCAATTCTCACATAAACCCTGGGACCCATTGTGTTGGGAACATACCTGAGCAGGCTTTGTAACTTAGCTTCTCTTTGTTAATAGGGCAGTCCATCTGAGCTCACTGCATGCTGCTATCTTCATAGTTGGGACAGATCACCTCTCTTGATTTGAAGTTTGTCATCATGCAACATTCTGCTCAGGGAATTTTTGTTGGAGGACTAGGCTCATACACCATCAAGGAAGGGACTTTTCTAGCATCTAAATGCAACCTTAAGCATGCTTCTGAGGCTGTTGTCATTTCCAAATTCCCTGCCTGTGCAACATGAGGGTATTATAGTCCTGGTCAGGATGGGACATATCCCTCCATCTGCCACTACTCACCCTTGAAGTAGAAAAGGCAGGTGAGGTGGACATGGGGTATGTCTCCTGATGGAAGAAGCCCCTAATGCTTGTTTTCAGCCTGAAGGCATTGAGAGGAATGAGGGAGTCCTTTGGTGTCTCTATATTCTTATTCCCAGAGAAAAGCACCCTGGAATGTGAACCAGATTTTCACCCTAAGAATGTAATAGGTTCTCCAAAAAGACCCTGCATTTTCTATTTCTTGATAATAGAATGACTTATCTGCAGAAAATTTCAATGTCACTCACATATTATAAATATTGATTTATAAATTACAATGTATATGGTACTGAACATTTTTTGAGAATGTCACAAATCTGCTCAATGAGGCTTCACTCTGGAATCAGAACATTTTGGATTATTGTGCTCACCTCTGCAGAATTTTTGTCCAATTGGGGAATTCCTTGAATTAAAACTTTGCACAGGAAGGGAGCCACTGTGGCCTGCAGGGAGTATGTGGGATATACTGAGATTATAGATGCTAAACCAAACAGCTAATAAAACATAAGGGGGCTTTTCAGGATTTATGCCAAATTTTTCTTCACTTGTATGTGCCTTTCCTCTATGTGGATGTCCCTTATGATATAATGAGCTCCCAGGTCTCAATCCTAACCCAGCAGATTCACAGTTGGAGCATGTCCTTTTCCTTTAGGCAGGATTTGCCCATAACTGAGCTCAAAAAGAGATTCTAGTCAGCAGGGACTAGAATATATTTGCATTCATTGAGTCTGATCTCACAAAATTTGTGGCAGGGAATGACACAGAGCTTAGGGTCAAATTTCATGAAATTGAGCCTCATTAGAGATCCCTGATGTCCTAGAGACTCTCTATTCCTGTCATTTTCAAAGGCAGCCTTTGCCATGTGTTCGTTGGAAAGAGACTTAATTCTCACAGCATGTGTGCTTCTGAGTATGAAGTGACTTTTATTTATTTTTCCTGTCATTTCTAAATTCCTTCTTCTTCCTACCTTTTCCCATTCACACTATGGTTTCCAAAGGGTTCTCCTCTCTTCCTTTGAATTCATTTCTCCTCCATAGCATTTACTTTGGGTAATGTCCCCTTCATACCACAAATGAACTTTAATGTTCTATTGTAGTTCAGGGTTCTCTTCTTATTCAAATACAGTGTAGTGCCAGTAATAGGTCTGCTATGAGCTCTCTTTTAATCTCCCAACATTTTTTCCTTAAACTGACCTTCCTTCCTGCTCAGGCTTCTGGCTTTTGATGGAAACATAAATGGTAGCCTTCTGGGAATGGGAGGTCTGCTTTTTCTTTTTTTTTCTCTGACAGATAACTCGAAGTTTGTATGTTGACTCTCATACATTTACTGTGGGTGCCAGGCTTGAGTAGTTTCACTTATTCTTTGCTTTCTTGTGCATATGTTTTTGAAGAGTTATTATAGGAACTTTGAATTTCCTTGGTGGACATTAACTCAGATACCCAGAATATTGAAATCTACATTTTGAAAAAAAGGAAAAAATTTCAGAGCAAAAGGATATTTTCTTAAAATCTTAATGAATTTTTACCACTTAACTCATATCCAGTATTGCTTTGAATGATGAAAACTGTTACATAAACATAATTCATATGAGTTTTTATTTCCTGGAAGTTCTTATCAATGCAAAATATACATAGCCAAAATGAAAGTTATAAAGAAAAATGGGAAGGAATGATTTTTCTGTCATTAGGAACTGACGTATTACACTAATAAGGTGCAAGGGAAATTATTTAATTTTAAAAATTGACTAAGTATAAGTGAATGTGTAACAGTATGCTTGTGTTTATTTTCTCTATGACAATTTCACTAAAATAATGCACATTTTTTCCATGTAGTACAATAACTAAAACATTCCAATCATACTAACAATATATTAAACTACTGGCATTAATATTCCAAGATTTGTGTGGCATATAACTAAACAACTGTAACGTTACATAAGAAAAATCAAATAGAATTTATAGAAAATTTCAAGAAAACTTTTTCATGAATAATAAAACTGCTTATAAGGATGTAGAGAGTTGGTAGGTGATATTAGTCAGTTGTTTTCTGAGAGATTATATTTTCTCAGTTTAGAATACAGATGGAGGAGGTTTTATAATTGCAAGGAGGCAATAGTGAATTTGAACTATTTGCAGACAGGGAAGGACCCACTAGGGAAAGAGAGAAGGTGAGGATGATGGTGGAGCTGCAGCTTGGACACACTTGAGAGGAATTTTCATCAATGTAAAGTGAAAGCAGTCCATGTGGTGATGTGCTTATTTCCAGCTTCATGCAGATGATTTGGTTTGTGCGGAGAACAAATGGTAGGTGATTTACACAGGGCAGAGCAGTGAGTAGAAATGAGTGATAAGAGGGGAAAGGACCAGAGTAATTTATTGATTGTGATGATCATAATGACAGACCATTATCTTGAGCAGGTTGTGGAAGGAAATGATGAAACAAGTGTGAGGGAAGAGAAAATAGCATTCTTTACAAATTCATAAGTATTCTTCCTTGATAATATCCACAGGCTGGACACACCCTCAGTGTCTGGTGTCCTTGGTTCCCAATTTCCCAAAAAGCATCTTATCTCCCAGTTCACACAACTAATCCCATCCTTATGCCAAGTGGCATTCTCCTGACATCAGTCCACACCCAGCTCCCACTGTGGGCAGGAGGGGTTGGTATTCCCAACAAATTGTGCCCCCTCCTTTTTCATTTGGGTCCCAGAGCAAAAACCAAAAAATAAGAAATATTCTGTGTAAATAGTTCTTAAATTGTATATTTCCCCAGCCTACTGAGCAGGATATTATACTCACTTACTTGTCACTTAAATACAAGGATTCCTCAGTCCATGACACCTCCAACTCGATGCATTCCCCCCAAAGTGACCACATTTGTCATTTGGCTCCCCATCAAGAACAGATCTTGACTTTATATACATTGACCCAAATATTTTCTTTCCCCACAATTCCCTATCTGCCCCACAAATTTGAAGAAAAAGAGAAACAAACAAATCAACTAATAACCTATGAAACTAAATGACATTATCTACTTGGTTATCCAAGACATAATCATTTACCTCTTTCTCCCTCCACTAGATTTTATTGGTCAATGATCCAATATCATCTAATTAGTTAACATTTTAAAATTAACTTCCACTTCAAGTCTCCCTGACTCATGTTTGGCACTACTCTGTTCCATGGTTCCTTGTCACTCTCCATCTTGCAATGCACTGCACACATCTCCCAGTTCCTTCATGGAGCCCCTCTCTTTCCAGGAATTTTCATGTTTCATGGACATTTATTCATCACATGCTATTTCTTAATCCTGGTCACTCCTTCCCCTCTTCTTCTGTATAAAGCATGACTCTCATAGCCAACCTTCAAGACTCAGGTTAAGGAACACCTCTTTTGAAAAACCTCCAAATTTCCTCATTAGAGAGTTTCTCAAGAAACAATTTACTTTTAAAACCTATTCAACATTTGCTTCTTAGTTATTGACTAAAATTTCATTTTTAAATTACAATTACCCCAAATATGTGGGGCATATTACTATCATATGCAATAGAAGTGGTCACAGCAGTGAACATGCAGGTTTTACCACCACTATTTCATGAAAGTGAGGAGGTCAGAATGCAGAAATCCATAGAACCACAGAGAAGAAGGATTTTGACCAGCAGGGAGCGCTTTAGGATTTTATGAGGAACCTGCAAAGAGGGATCACGGAGTGGGTATGAATGTCCTTAATACCAACAAGGCTGGTACCCCTGAATTCAAGATAGGCACCCAGTGTCTGGTCCTCACTGGACTTGGCAAAGTCTCCTGCTCACAAACCCATATGTCCAACCAGCTGCTTCCTCCCAGGGCTCCCCCCAAGAGATACTTGGTGTAGCCCTGCCTCCTCTAACCACAAAACCCTCAGCTCAGGAAAAGGAGTTAAGGTAGAAGGCGAGGCCCTATTTGCATGATCAACCCATTCTTGATGAGTCTTCTAGGGAGGGAATAACAGCAGCCCAGTTCCATAGAGGGCCTCAGGGGCCATGTCTTCCAGGGCTTGGCTCCTGTCCTCCTTGTGCTCTTTTCTTGATGCTCCAGGGCCTCATGACATGGCTCAGATATCAGTTTCTTAACCTGGTCTCTGTCCACCACTTGAGTGTCCATCTGCAAGTTCCATCTCTCAGCCCATGCCAACTCAGCCACCAACCTCTCTGCATCCCCAGGATTATCCAGGAAATTCACTTGCACCCTGAGAAGTCATCAGTGTTGGAAGCTATGCCATATCTTGGAACCTGCAGAAGTCACAAGGCCCTCCCCAATGTCTCCTGTACTACCACATAGAAGCAGAGAAGCACCAGGGCTCCAAGTCCCCCAGCCACTTCTCTGGATTGAAAGATGCCTTGGTCAATGCAGCCCTTTTGCTCATCTCTGGGATGCAGCCTGATGACAAGGCTAACTCTTACTGTGAGATCAGGCACAGCAGTGCTGCCCACACTGACAGGTTGGTGAGGAAGTGGGACAAAATCCAAGGTGCCACAGGGGCTGGCCTATGTCCCTTATATTGACGTTAAACTACACTTACTCTTATTATTATAAATAACTCCCCTTTCAGAAACTATCTTCCAGATTTTTGCCAAACAATATAAAGACTTAAGAAAATATTTTTTTACTAGACATGGGCAAAAAAAAAAAAAAATAGAATACCTGCCCTGAGTAGTGAGGGCTTGACAGTAAATGTCACATGGGGTCAAGGAAGAGTCCTCCCTGGAGAGTGACATGGCCAATCACCATTAAGAGAGAAAGCTCTACTAGCAGAATGCATTTCAACAGCAAACTGTGGCAAGAACAGAGAAAAAGACTAGTTAGGAGCAGAGGTAATGACTTAAAGGTAGGGTGATGATGGTTTTTCTGAGATAAATGATATTGGAAAAGAGAAAGAAAGGTAATTTCTGATCTAATGTGTACATACACATGACTGGGAAAACATGGAGGCTGAGTGAGTTTTGAGAGCCAGGAAAGTGAAGCATCTAATAGGAGGATGTTATTAGGTATCATATTGGGTATCTACTATGGGGTTGGGAGTTTGGATGGATTCTTATACTCCATCTCAAATAGAACATGCAGAATTGTGGTTTCTTGGGAAACATATGATATTTATTATTGTGATTACCTCAGGGAATGTAAGGAATTTTTCAGGAGCTTCCAAAGTGATTTTCACATTTTGATTTTAGGTTTTCCTTTGCTTTGGAATTTTTATGCTAAGAATATACTTTTGCAGGATGGTTGATTGTGAATGCTAGATGTCATGGAAGGATTGGCTGTATTAGAATTTATGTCTTGTGAAAATGAATGTTCCAGCCATAGAAAGATTATGGAAGTAAGTTTCTGGCCCTCCTTGGGTGGTTACATCCAAAAAGGCCATCTGCAGACACAGGGCCTCTTCTGGGAGCTCTGAGAGGCCTTAGAGAGCCCTGAAGATCCAGTTTAGGGGCCAGCAGGAATCACCATGGAGCTGGACCTGAGGATGCAGTAAAGATGGGCAATGCCAGCCAGGGAGCCCCTCAATTTTCTCTAGGGCACTGGGCTTGTATGATTTACATGTGGGATCCTCCTTCCCTGGAGTGGGGCAATTGAGTAAAAGAGACATTGGGCAGCTCTGGTGCAGCTGTGGGTCCTGAGGAATAAATAGATCTTTGGAGGTGTCTCCACCATGGCCTGGACTTCCCTCCCCCTCACCTTCCTCACTCTCTGCAAAGGTGACAAACTGTCAGGAGATCAGGAGAAGGGACAGGAAGAAGACACTCTGACCCTGCCATGTTCTTCTTGTCCTGGGGATGTGACATGGAAACGACCCCAGACTCATCATCCCTCTGTATCCCTTTCCTTATTCCAGGTTCCTGGGCACAGTCTGGGGTGATTCAAGAGGCCTCAGTGTCAGAGTCACTTGGAGAGACCATCACCATGACTTGCAAGGGGAGCAGATTTCTTGGAATACTTGTCCAGGAGACCCTGACACAGAGGCCTTCTAAGTTTCAGTACTTTTCAGGTCCAGGAACCCATCAGGAGGTTATAGGTTTCTGGAAAGTTACCCTAGTGCATGGAAACTTTGTCGCATCTTATATTGTCTTAGGTGTTCTTTAGGATTGGCTGGAATGGTTTTGGTTGGGGTTTAGCAAGTCATGATAGGTAGCAATGTCTAACTGAAATCTTGCATGACAGTGGCCTCCAGAGAAGCCTCTTGACTCTATTTGAAATCTTTCAGCCACTGTAACCTTATTTGTATTCCATCTATTCCCACTTTTGGTCAGGAAGGCATTGCTGATCCCATGGCCTTTAATCCTGTATATCTTAATGTAATACCTGGACACATTCTAGAATTAATTACCTAAAATTGAGATAATTTTAGATAATTTTGGAAGTCATCTCCCATGCCACCAGGGAGACTTTCACCCCAGGATGTAATCTTCCCCATAGGGCAGGCAATAGTTTCACTTGCAGAGTTGGGCTTAGGAAGAGTGAGACCATATCTGAGCTACAAAAGCAGTCCTCCAGAAGTAACTCTTAGGGATACCTATAGGTAGGCTAAGCCTCTTCACTAACTACATAAACTTCACAAGAATAAGCCTCAAGATTAAGGGCTCAGACTTTTGATTTGTGTGACCCTAATGTTTGACACTGTGTCGGGGGTTTCCCCAGATAATTTCCCCAGAGAAATTTAGGTTCAAATGAAATAAATATTTCTTCCTTTGGTCTCAAAGAGTAGGTGAGGCTCTAAAATATAGGCAGTTTCTTACTTACCCTGTGTTCTTAATTACCTTAATCTTGACCTGATCAGCTTCACTCTTATCTCTAGATGCCATGTTATGCATACATAAAACAGTCTCTCAAAATCCAGAAATAATAAGTTCTACTCTGGACTAAATGTGACTGTTATAAGAGCTTGCAATCTAGGCCCCTATTTTCCTATAAGCATTCTCTAAAGGAGACCATACAATAATTTCTCTTTTGTTGTTGGCTGTTTTTGTCTCTCTAAATGTTCAACATGTTCATTCACAATGTTGTATGCCTCACAGCTTGTTCTTTCTGTAGCAACATAATATTTGGTCATATGTATACACCATCATTCAGCAATCTACTTCTCAGTCAGTGCACCCTTCAGCCACCTGCATTCATTAGGCATCATGTGTAATGCTCAAAGTCCACAGTCCATCAAAGCTCTCAATTTTAGATAATTTAATTGTTCCCAAGAGAAGGATAACCAATAAGCACACTCACCTAATAGGAAATCTAAACCTCCCCTTACTTATTGTCCCTCACCCCATTATTTACCTCTGCTATTGCTGTGGTAGTGCTGATGTTTTCCTGTTAAACATATCCCATGGCATACAATAGCAAATTCCCCTGTACCCTGGACTTAAACACTCTTTATACATGAATCATACCTTTGAAGTAGCTCATGCAATAGTTTACGTATATTCATAATGTTAATCAGTGGGACCTATAGGTCTATTCAACCCTTTTCAATCATGTTTCCATTAATTTTAATATACTTCACTTTAATCACAGTCTATGGTTTACAAAAATTACAAATAGCTGCCATATAACCTGAGCCCTACAAGGATGAGGAGATAGCAGTAGCATATAAAATGAGAGGGGTATCTCACCAAGGATGATCCCACCCACAGGCATATCATGACCATATCTAAACAGTTCTGTGAGCAATCAATTGGAATACCCCAACTTGAACCCTCATTAATGTCCCCACCTCCTTTTTTCCCAATCCCATACAACAACCCTAAATTCTCAATGTCTCAGAGGGACAGGTTTGAGTGTTGTCTCCTGTCTCTCTGTGAGTCAACCTTGCAATAGTACTTTTTCTTTTCTCAAAGTCCTGAAATCATAGTATTGGCCTCTGTGTGCATTGGGCTGTAAGCCCTTAATTGTAACACATCCCAGTGTGCATGGAAGGCAATGGTCCAGGAACTCTGACTCAGAAGGACTGACATTGGTCATATAGAGTCCTAATTAAGAGGAATTATGAACAAAGCTATTCTGAGTCCCAAATCATCCTGCACAAGAATGTACCTAGCTGTGGGGCTGACAAAACTTACCTTACTAATAGGAAGGAAAGAAATGTAACAAAAGAAAGCATCTGTGACTAAGAGAGTTAAAATGGGGTCAAGAGGCTATTCTAGAGGCTGCTATCAATGAAGCTTCAATGAGGTATTACTGATTGCCATGGTTTGCCAAGCCCTGGCCAACATCATTTCTATTAGCTCTGAAGAAAACCTAGGGCTCTGTTTGTTAGATGCTGCAATGCAATATACCAGGAATGGAATGGCTTTTTAAAAGGGGAATTTAATAAGGTGCTAGTTTATAGTTCTAAGGCCGCAATTAAACAAGTCCATAGAAATGTCCAATCAAAGGCATCCAGCGAAAGATATCTTGGTTCAAGAAGTTCAGTGAAGTTTGGGGTTTCTCTCTCAGCTGGAAGGGCACAAGGTGAACATAGCATCATCTACAAGCTTTCTCTTCTGGCTTCCTGTTTCCCTCTTCATTTCCAAAGGTCACTAACTGGTGAACTCTCTGCTTCTCATGGCTACATCATTCTTCTCTGCTCTCTCTGAATTTTCATCTTTCTCCAAAATGTTTCCTCTTTTATAAGATTTCAGTAAAGTAATTAAGACCCACCTAAAATCGGTGGGGACACATCTCCACCTAATTCAGTGTAAGAACCACTTCTGATTAAATCATATCTCAAGAGAGATGATCTACTTAAAGTTTCAAACATACAGTAATGACTATGGATTAGAAGAAATGGCTGCCTTTACAAAGTGGGGTTAGGATTACAACGTGGCTTTTCTGGGGCACCTACATCCTTTCAAACTGGCACAGGTTCTACCTGTGAATCTACAAAAGTTTCATGTACAAAGTATACTTTCCCAAAACCTATATCCTCCATATGATTCCTAGGCCAGGTGAGTCCTGAAAGCCAGAGGGCCCAGCCTCTCCAAGAATATCAACTAATTCCATCCTCCATCATATATTGTTGACACCAATTCTCAACAAGAAAACCTTAGAATGGGAGTAGCCCCAAGAGCCCTAAGGATTGGGAGAAGGATCAAAAGAGAAGGAAGACTTATATCAGAGATGACAGGATTTAACAAATGTGCATGCATACTGAATCATTATATTGATATTTGTTTTAGTCTCCAGCATGTTGGAGCAGCTAGAAGGAAAAACTTGAAATTTTGGGATTGTAACCCAATAACAAATCTTAAAATCCTTTTTAAAACTATTGTTAAAATGTAATTTAAAATGTGTTACTTTTTGTATATATGTTACATTACACAATAAAAACATTTCCAAAAATGAAAAAAAAAAGGAAAAAAGAATGTCCTTGCCAGTATCAGTTATGACAGCCCTATTGTGGAAATAACCCATGTGTTCTTCAAATGGTAAATGGTGAACACATCAGCATGTTCATAAACAAGAGCTTATTCAGACATTGGATGGAATGGCTTACTGACACATGCTGCCTGTGGATGAATGTTGAAAATATTATGATAACTAAAAAGAGTCATGCACAAAAAGCCACACATTTTCTGGGTCCATAGAGAGAAATCTATTCAGAGAGAAAGTAGAGAAGTGGTTGCCTGTGTCTGCACAGAAGTGTGACGAGTCATTATTGTTTTGGAGTTAGAGAGAAGTGATGATTCTACAACCTTAGGTATATGCTAATTTCACTAAAGGTAATGTATTAAAAGAGTGAATTTTATAATATATGCATAATTTCTCAGTTTAAAAAATATATATTCTAGCATGCTGCTGAGTCCTAGGGGAGACTGAACCATTGTACCTGGGTTGTCACTACCCAGGTGCCTAGAGAGGCACCTGATTATCTGGACCCCTTGGGGAACCTGAGTTCAGGCCCCAGGACAGCTCCAGGTGAACCCACATGAGATGGCTGAGGTGGGGTTTGGAGTTACGAAGAGGGAGACTGTGAAGCATTAAGTCCCACCCCTTCCCAACTTTCCTTCACTAGGCTTCCTGCCTGGAGAGTGGGAAGGTATGAATTTGACTTACTGAATGAACTAGAAACTAAGGGCTTCAAGAAGCCCAAGGAAAGACCTGCCTGAGGGTGTTCTCCCATCAGTGCTGTTCCCCACATGGACACCAGATGGCGCTGTGGGTAAGGCCTTGCGAATGTAAACACAGCTGGGACATTGTTCTCTGGCCCAATTACCACACAGTCCCTGATGGGAAACCTCACTCTCAACTGTAAACTGGCAAGGTGCTGAGTCCTCCAGGGAGTGTGCCCACTTGCCTGAAAGCCACACCCTGCACAGGGACTTAGGGGCTATAATGAGAGCTGGGGAGGCTGACCCTGAGGAGGGTCATCTTGGAAAGCACAGCTCTGGGGGTGTCTCAACCGTGGCCTGGACCCCTCTCCTGCTCACCCTGCTGGCTCACTGCACAGGTCTGGGGTGCTTCCCTGCCATGGGGTGGGGACAGGAAATAGAGAACCTACCTGTCCCATCTCCTCTCCTGACTGTGGGTTTTCTCACCTCTTTTTCAGGAGCCATTTCCCAAGTTGTGTTGACTCAAGAACCATCACTGTCCACCTCCCCTGGAGGGACAGTCACACTCGCATGTGGCTCCAGTGGTGAGGCCAACACCACCAGTAACCATACAGCTGGGTCCAACAGAAACCCTACCAGGCTCCCCAGGCTCTGATATGAAACATAAAATTTGAGAGAAGTATTGAAGGAGAAGGAGGAGTTATACCAGAAAAGATGAGATTTAACAGATGAGTATGAATACTGAATCATTTTCTTGACATTTCTCTTGGTCTCCAGTGTTGGAGCAGCTAGAAGGAAAAGCCAGAAATTGTGGAATTGTATCCCAATAACAAAACTTGAAATCCATTTTAAAACCATTGTTAAAATGTAACTTGCAATGCTTTACTTTTTTGTATATATGTTACATGTCACAGTAAAAAAAATTTCTGAAAATGAAAAAAAAGCATCCCTTACAGTACCATCTATAACAGCCCTAGTGTGGAAATAATCCACATGTCCTTCAAATAATGAATGGTGAACACATTGGCTTATCTGTAAACAGGAGCTTATTCAGCCATCAGATGAAATGGTTTACTGATGCATGCTCCCTGTGGATGAATGTTGATAATATTATGATAACTAAAAGATTCATGCACAAAAAATGCACATTTTCTGTGTCCATAAAAAGAAATCCATTCTGAAAGAAATAGAGAAGTGGTTGCCTGTGTCTGTAGAGAAGTGTGACCAGCCATTATTGTTTTGGAGTTAGAGAGAAGTGATGATTCTACAACCTTGTGGATATACTAAAAGGGTGATTTTTATGATATAGGAATTATTCCTCAGTTTTAAAAAATGCATTCTAGGATGCATTTTGTAATACTATAAACTGAAGGTCTGAGGAGCAGCTGAGGATTCCCAAGGGAAGACCTGCCTGACAGTGTCCTACCATCAGTGCTGTTCCCACATGGATACCAGATGGCACCGTGGGCCAGGACCTGGGAAAGGGAGCACAGCTGGGACTTGGTCTTGGGGGTTCATTAACACATGGTCCCTGTTGGGAAGCCTCACCATCAACTGCAAATTGGCAAGGTACTGAGTCCTCCAGGGAGGGAACTCATTTGCATGAAAGCTCCACCCTGCACACAGACCTAGGGTTATAATGAGAGCTGGGAAGGCTGACTTTGGGTGAGTCATCTTGGAAAGCACAGCCCTGGGGTGTCTCCACCATGGCCTGGACCCCTCTCCTGCTCACCCTGCTGGCTCACTGCACAGGTCAGGAGGGGCTTCCCTGTCATGGGGTGGGGACAGGCAACACAGAACCTGCCTGGCCCCATCTCCTCTCCTGACCATGGGGTCTCTTTTCTGTTTCTAAGAGCCATTTCCCAGGCTTGTGGTGATTCAGGAAACTTCACTGTCCACCTCTCCTGGAGGGACAGTCACAATCACCTGTGGCTCCAGTGCTGGGGCTGTCACCACCAGTAACTATGCCAGCTGGGTCCAACAGAAACCCTACCAGGCTCCCCGGGGTCTGATGGGGTCATGAGCAGTAGGTACCCAGGGGTCCCTGCCTGGTTCTCAGGCTCCCTGCTTGGGGACAAAGCCACCCTCACCATCACAGGGGCCCAGCCTGAGGAAGAGGCTGAGTATTACTGTGCTCTGTGTTACAGCAACCTTTTCCACAGTGACAGATGTCAGTGGGAAAGTGAGACAAAAACCACTGGCTCTGTCTTGGCCCTTGGCTTCTGGGTGCCTCTCTATTCTGTGGGCAATCTTAACACAAGTCCTTGGAAATGTGTCTGGAATTTAAGAAGGATGTGAGTCTGATTTGCAGAAGCAAACTATAGCAGAAAGCCACTGAGATTCCCCCTCCATTGAACTCCACAGCACCCATGGGTGCTCTTCTCCTTGAGTGTAGGCTCTACTGAATGGCTATCCTCTAACATATTCAATACAGCAGGAGTGATGGTGAGTCACTTCTGAGACCAGATTATGAAAAGACTGGGCTCTTTCCTGGTGACTCTTTTGTTGTCTCCTGCATCACTAGCCCTGGGGGACCCTGTCTACCTTGTTCTCACCACCCTATGGAGAAGCTACATCTCCACCCTATGGTGGAGCTAAAGACGGAGCTTGGAATCCACCCTCACCCCCAGCCAAGCCTTTGTATGGGTGTAGCCCCTCTGAGAGCTCCCCCACAACTCAATGAGAGCCCTTGAGTGAGAGACACCCAGCTAAGTCACCCCTCAATTCCTGATGCTCAGAAAATCTGTGATAATAAATGTGTGTTGTTTTAAACTCCATTTAGGATAATTTGTTATACAGCAATGGGTAGTTAATAAAGATGGTCACTGTGAAGAGAGAGACTGAGGCACTTGGGCACATGCAGCATCTCCACAGGGACACCCAGGAGCCCCTACTCATCAGCATTAAAGGACTGGCTCATGACCTCCCTCATGAGGGACTCCCAGGCCTGAGGTCAGACATCTCCTGCAGTAAGAGAGTTGGTTTGGCAGTGCCATGGGGGGCATGTCTTCCATAAGTGTTGACAGAAGATGAAATTTCCCTGCTTTTTTATCTTAGGAGAAAGAAATGCATTCACAAATCTTTTACACAGGATGGTGATTTGAGACCCAACTAGCCTGTTCAGTGTCTGGATTAGAATTGAAGTAGAGGTGAATAAAAGCAGGGATGGACAATCAATGACAGAGTCTGCGATCTGGAGCCCCATCTAACAAAGGAGTTAAGGTGACATCTTTATTGAGGTGTGCAGAATATTCAGTATAAACAAATATGTAGAATGGGTCTTAAGTTTCTAATTTTCCCCTTTCAAACACACATGTGTATCACATACAATACATGCATGTGCACACGTACACACATACACATTCTATTTACAGTTCCTGGATGCACTTTGGGCTGAGAAAGTCAGCATTTCATTCTGGATTATCAGTTCCTGATATTTGAGTTATGCTGGCTTCTAACAATCAGTTGACGGATGTATTAGTTAGGGTTCTCTAGAGAAACAGAATCAACAGGGAACACTTGCAAATATAAAATTTATGAAAGTGTCTCACGTGACCGTAGGAACACAGAGTCCAAAATCCACAGGGCAGGCTGCGAAGCCGATGACTCCAATGGATGGCCTGGATGAACTCCACAGGAGAGGCTCACCAGCCAAAGCAGGAATGGAACCTGTCTCCTCTGAGTCCTCCTTAAAAGGCTTCCCATGATTGCATTTAGCATCACTAATTGCAGAAGACACTCCCCCTTGGCTGATTACAAATGGAATCAGCTGTGGATGTAGCTGATGTGATCATGACCTAATCCTATGAAATGTCCTCATTGCAACAGACAGGCCAGCGCTTGCCCAATCAGATGAACAGGTACCACAACTTGGCCAAGTTGACACCTGTCCATAACCATGACAACAGACTTCCTATTATTTTCTTTACAGTGGACTTTCTGAGCCTGTTTGAGAGTGGTTTCTTCTCCCCGTGAGTATATATATATGGATGCTTTTGCTCTGACTTTGTAATCACATTTTGGTGCAGATTGAGGATCATCATGGAAATGAATATATCAATGCTGCTTCATTTATTTATTAGTATGTGAGTCTAGTTTACATTCTCAAGAAATATTCCTCAAATATCAGATTTTCAAAGCTACACCAATTAGATACACTCAAACATCATTAAATATTACAGAAATGGGGAATATCCTGATATTCACATGAATGTAAAACAATAGAAACCTCTAATAATCAGACATGTATTCTCCTCATCATTTAATTCCTTTGACAAATATAAATTTTTGAGGACATAATTAATAATTTTTCCAGGAAAATCAGCATAAACAATGCACAATGGAAACTGGGTCTCCAAGAACAAGCATTGGTGTTTTCCTATTAATTCATTAGTAGATAGGTTTATTCAAATGTATGAAATGTACCTTTTTGAGTAGTCACTTCAGTGATTTTAATATATATGTCAAGTTGAAAATTCACCTCCACAATCAGGATATAGGACATTTGCCTCACCCCAAAACATGCCCCATTGCAGTCAATCAATTCCCCTCATCTCCTAGCAATGACAAATCTATTTTCTTTTGCTATAGTTTTCCTTTTCTAGAATTATACTAATTGTATCCTTCTGTGTTTGGCTTCTTAACATATACATTTGAGTTCTATCCATCTTGTCAGAAAATTTTGACTTATCTTCCAGTACAGAATTCCACTATGTGAATGTACCACAAATCATTTATTCATTACCAATATAAGCATTTGAGTGATTGCTAGGTTTGCCTATTTTGGATAAGCTGCTATGATCATGTATGTGCTGGTTTAAATCTATTATGTACCCCAGAAAAGTCATGTGTTAATCTTGATCCCATCTTGTAGGAGCAATCCTGATTCAGTACTGTAGATTGGAATCTTTTGATTAGTTTTCTCCAGGGTGATGTGAAGCACCCAATTGTGGGTATCAGTCCATTATATGGAGATGTGATCCACCTTTTCCTGGTAGGTCTTGATTAGCTTACTGGAATCCTTTCAAAGAGGAAATGATTGGGAAAGAGTCAGAAATGATAGAAATAGTAGCCAGAGTTGAGAAGAACTCCACAGAAGAGCTGACACAGATGTGGACACATGGAGAGCAGAGGCATGGATGTTTGCAGATGCTTGGGCCCCAATGGACATCACTATGAGATGTTAACAAGCTGGAACCCAGAGAGAGCCAAGAGACGTGAAGAGATGAAAGCCATCCCCAGAGAAGTAAAGTGAGGAACATCCACATGGACAGATACTGAAATTCATGGAGTCCAGGAAGAAGGGACCAGCAGATGCCAGCCACATGACTTCCTAGCTGACAGAGGTGTTCCTGACCCCTCGGCCTTCCTGGAGCATAGGTGACCTCTTGTTGGTGTCTTAATTTGAACACTTTCACTTCATTAGAATTGCAAACTTGTAACTTATTAAATTCCCCTTTTTGAAAGTCATTCTCATTCTGGTATTCTGCAGCCTGCAAACTAACACAAAACATGAAAAGTTTTTTAGTGAACATGTCTTTATTACTGTAAATTCATTAAGAGTGGGATACTAGTTTGTATGGTAGTGATAAGTTTATGTTCGTAAGAAATGACAAAACAGTTTTCAAAAAGGTGTCTCATGTTTTGCATCCTTCCCAGAAATATATATGGGATCCTAGTTGCCTGCATCCTTGTCAGCCCTCTATTGTGAGTCTCTCAAATTTTAGGCATTCTAGTGACATTAGCTCATTGAGGTTTTGATTTGCAATTTAACCTTATCAACAGCTTCAGTATCCCCCAAGTAACATAAACAGTTTAATTATGAAGCTCTCCAGTGTCCCTCCCAATGCCCAACCAACTCCAAGGCATCTTTTGTTATAGCTATCTTTTATTATTTTGTGTCTGGAGTAATATGACTAAGTCTCTCTCTCTCCTTTCTTTCTCTCTTTCTTTCTTTCTTTCTCTTTCTTTTTCCTTCCTTCCTTCATTCCTTCCTTCCTTCCTTCCTTCCTTCCTTCCTTCCTTCCTTCCTTCCTTCCTTCCTTCCTTCCTTCCCTCCTTCTTTCCTTCCCTCCTTCCTTCCTTTCTTTCTTTTCTTTCTCTCTCTTTCATCACTTCTTCCCTTCTTGCTTCTTTGTCTTTCTTCCTTCATTATCTTTTTTTTCCCCCTCCCTTTCTCCCCCTTCCTTCTTTTCTCCCTTCATGTTAGAAAGAACACCATACCTGAAGGAGAACAAGTGCACATCCAATTTTGGAGGAGAAATAATTTATTCATGATCGTGCAAGAATGAGTGTCTAGCCAAACACAAAATGGTGGCTCACATGCCACACAATAGAATGCCAAGACAGTTATATTTGTGCCTGACCCACAGTCCCTCCACTGATTGAATACTCCAGAGGTTACAGCCTATCTGGGAAACCTAAGTAATTTGAACTCCCCACCAAAGTTTCCCCCTTTGATTATGTTTCACATTTTTAATGACCCTGGTTATTAAGGATTTGGCTCCAGTTCTAAGCTTGCATCAGAGCCCCTCCCATTTCCCTTCTGGCATCACCTTTGTGAAAGATAAACTTAAAATTTGATTCTTACAAGTCCCCTTTCTTTCTTTTCAAATCTTTAGTTTTCACATTTAAGACTCTTCTTCAAATCAGATAAAAGTCTTTTACATTCTTTCTCATAGGGATTTTTCTTTTTAAGGGGATTTTTGATGAGTATCTGAATTAACCCTTGGGCACCTGGGATGATGCAACACCTAAGTACTGTGAGTACATCAGCTATGATGATTAAGGAAGTTAGCATGGACACTGCCACCCTTTTCCATTCCCCAAGCTAGTCTTTCTAATAATCTCATGAGGGGTCATCAATGCCTGGATTTGTCTTCAGATAAAGCCCTCAGACCTTGGAAATCTTTGATGATAGTTCCATTTGGGGCTGTATTATTGGAGATAAGTGTACAACAATACTTCCAACCATAAAACAAATACCTCCTTTTTCAGCTAACATAATGTTTAGGGCCATCCTATTCTCATAGGTCATTTGGCCAGAAACATCCAACTGTTTTACTATTTCTTGAACTGCATCCTTTGCTGATTAATCCAATCCACATTTCTGCTGATTCAGCGGAATTAGGATGACTCAAATTCTACAGGTACTTTTAGACTTAAACTCATCTGAGATTTGCCTTGGCACCCCTATACTATCTAAATCAACTTGATCCTCCTCCTTTTCAAAGGCCAGGATGAATGGGATGGCCAATTGGACCAAAGCACATGTCCCTTTCCATTTCAGAGTATGCTCTTGCCACAACACCACTAAAGGTCTGCTCATGGTGTGGTTACACTGGAGAAATTGCCAGTAGTATCCTCACTCACATCCCACATTTGGGTATGGGAGACCATGGTCCCAAGGTCCTGGAGCCCTTCTTCCCATCTAGAGAGACAGGGTGAATGGTTTCCTGAACCAAGGCAAGAAGCCAATATGGCCTTGACTTTTCTGTTCTTGACTGGAGGGAAAAGAGAGGACAGTGTACTACAATTTTCACCAGGAGTAGTATTCTGAAAAAGGAGTACCATGCACTTGAACTCCTTTTCATGTCCCTCCATACCTATTGGGAAGGGCATGACAAGAACAGTGGGTCAGCTTATTGTGTAAGCCTAACAGTTGCTTTTGTCTAGACTATGGACTGTATATTTGATCCATTCCACTCAGACATTTGTACCTCTGCACCTTGTTCTTGCCCTAATGGTTTGCTCCAAGGTTTCTGTCCTGTCCAGTCTGACAACTTTGGGATCATTCTGTATTAGGGAACTAACCCTTAGCTGTGTGTCCTTTGGTGCTATTGAAGGGCCAATCAAAAAGGGCATTATAGGTGTCAGAGAGAGGACCTGCATCCAGAATCTTCCCAGAGACTCCCCTCCAGTAATTTATTACAGGCTCTGGACACAGGTACCCATTTCCCCAGTTTAGTCATCACTGACTCATCAAGTTTCTGCAGTGCACTACCTGGCAAGTATTAAATTGCACAGTTTGGGGATCTAAACCTTCAGCTACACTCACCACCAACTTGACAGGACTTACTGTGTCCCCACTTTGGAGCATTGTGACTATTATAATTCTTATCACTTTTAGATTGGGTCTCAGATCCCTCATCTGTTCTTTGACCAGTATCACTATTAATTATATTAGGTTAAAATATGGATTCCAAACCCCAAATCTGAAAAACCTCTTTGTCACCTGTTCTAGTTTGCTAGCTGCTGTAATGCAATATACCAGAAACAGAATGACTTTTAAAAAGGGAAATTTAATAAGTTACTAGTTTACAGTTCTAAGGCTGAGAAAATGTCCCAATTAAAACAAGTCTATAGAAATGTCCAATCTAAACTATCCAGGGAAAGATACCTTGGTTCAAGAAGGCCGATGAAGGTCAGGGTTTCTCTCTCAAGTGGGAGGGCACATGGAAGCACAGTCAGAGTGTCTCATCTGGAATTGCACATGGTGAACATGGTCATGGTTCCTCTCTTATCTGGAAGGGCACATGGTGAACACAGCATCATCTGCTAGCTTCTTTTCCTGGCTTCCTGTTTCATGAAGCTCCCCGGGAGGCATTTTCCTTCTTCATCTCCAAAGGTCACTGGCTGGTGGGCTCTGCTTCTCATGGCCATGTCGTTCTGCTCTGTTCTCTCTGAATCTCTTTCATTTTCCAAAATGTTTCCTCTTTTATAGGACTCCAGAATCTTATCAAGACCCACCCAAATGGGTGGAGACATGTCATCATCTAATCCAGTTTAGCAACCACACTTGATTAAATCACACCTCTAGGGATATGATCTGATTACAGTTTCAAATATACAGTATTGAATAGGGATTTTTCTACCTTTATGAAATGGGATTTTGATTAAAACATGGCTTTTCTAGGGGACATGCTTCCTTTCAAACCAGCACATCACCCAATGATTGTCTCTTTAATATAATTTTTAAAGGGTCCAAAGTTGAAGTTATTTCCCAGGAATCAAACTCATCATCTGGCTCAGATACTAGTCCTTTCACTCACATACAGTAGGTCCAGCCCATCTCTACTGTCCAGATGTCAGTCTCAGTCATCAACAGAACTTAATGGGGTCCTTCCTAGGATGGTTGGAGTTTGGACTCTTTCCACAATTTGATGTGAACTCAACTGCCAGACTGGTGTTGATGGACAGAAAATTCAAGAGGCACAGTCTGGGCCAGCAAACCATGGTGCCTGAGGACTAGAAAAGGCAAGACAAAGAGTATTTCATAAGGGACAATCTCTGATTCTTTCCTAAGGCAGTTCTAATTCTTAGCAGATCTATGGGAAGATACTTAGTCCAAGGTAACTTGGTTTGTAAGACCAGTTTAGAAAGATGCTTTTAAAGCTTGAATCATTCTTTCCACCCTTCCCAAGAATGGTAGAAACCAGGGTGTGTGAAAATTCCATGCAATGCCTAAGCTTCACATAACACCTCACAGTAGATGGGAGGTAAAGTGGCTACCAGTGCCAGAATCAACACCTCTACCAATTCATAATGGGAAACAATTTGTTCAAGGATAATTATGGAAGTTTCCAATTCTGTAGCTGAGACCAGAGGATATGCCTCCACCCACCCTGTTAGATGGTCTACAAAAACCAGAATATATTTTAGTGATTCCACTGGAGGCATCTCAGTGTAATCAACTTGAATGCTTTGAAGTAGCCTGAAGCCTGGTAACTTCCCCCTTGTACCTGTTACCTTAGACATTTTTATTGATCTTTTGGCAAATTATGCACCACTCACAAGTTTGTTTAGCTATGGTGTAGAGACTTACCCACCCAAAATGTTTAAGAACGAGGCCACAAATGGCCTGTACTCCCCAGTGAATTCCCTGATGTAAGACTACTAATATTGTCTTCATTACCTGTTTATTCAACATCTGCCTGCCATCCAGGAGGACCCATCTTCCCTGAATGTCTGGGCTTGCTCCCAAATGTTCCAGTTCCTTTACTTGCTTCTCAGAGAATAAAAGGACCTCAAATTCTCTAGGAATGGAGGGAATTAGGACAATTAACTTCAACGGGGAGCAAAAGAAAGCTTCCTTAGTCTTTTCATCTGTCAACTTGTTGCCCTTTGCCTCAAAGGTATGGCCTTTCTGGTGTCTCTTTATATGAGCCACTGATATTTCCCTTGGTAAGAGTAGATTAATTAATACTTGTTTTATTAATTCTCCATGGACTAATTCCTTTCCCTTGTTATCAATTTGTCCCCTTTCTTCTCAGATTTTTCCAAAGGTGTGGACTATCCCAAAGGCATACTTAGAATCAGTGCAGACTGTACAATCTTTTCTTCTGATAATTTGAAGGTTTGGTTTAATGCACACAACTCACAAGTTTGTGTTGACCAATCATTGGGTAATCGACTAGCTTCCCTTACTTCATCCACAATTGCATAACCATTGTACCTATTTTCCCCAAGGACCCTAGAAGACCTATCTATGAACAATTTTTCCCCCTGAATGTAAGAGGAGATCTCCCAGGTCAGGCCAACCTTGGGTTTGTCCAAACAGTCATGTCCAAAAGCTTCCAACTGGCCAGGTCTTTCCAAAGAAAGGTTGCTGGTTTCAAGCTATTGTCTATGGTCAAAACCAAGTCATCCTTCTCCATTAAGATTGTCTCATACTTCAGAATTTGGAAATAAGTCAGCCATCTCCCTGCCTTTTGGAATAAAATGGTCCTGACCTGATAAGGGGTGCTGACCACTAATTCCCCTCCTAAGGTGAGTTTCCTACTTTCTTCTACTCAGAGAGTGGTTTCCACAATATCCTGAATGCACCCAGGCCATGCTCTGGAGACAGGATCCAAAAGTTTAGAGAGGAAGGCTATGGGTCTCCTTTGGCTTCCCCAGGTTTAGGTTAGTACCCCTAATGCTGTTCCTTTATCTACTGTAACAAGTAGATGGAAAGATTTCCCAAGGGAAGGGAGAGCTAGAACAGGAGCTTGTACTAGTGCCTGTTTGAGCCCTTCTAAGGCCTCTACTTCCCCCTCCCTCCATTCTAATTTGTCAGGCTCTTCCTCTAACAGCTTTTGGTATACCCCTTTAGTTTGAGAGGTGTAAAAATTTATCCACAACCTACAATACCCAACTAATCCTAAGAATTTCCTTAGTTTCTGCTTTGTATGGGGAAAAGGCAATCCAGTTATGGCCTGAATCCTCTCTGGATTTATTCTTCTTTTTCCTTCACTTATGAGATGGCCTAAGTATTTAACTTCCCTTTCTACTAACTGTGTGTCCTCCCCCTTTTTTTTTAGCATGGGCAGGCACTGGGAAATGAATCTGGGTTTCTGGTATGGCAGGTGATAACTCTGCCTGCTGAGCCATGGTGGCTTGCCTCTGGTTATTTTTTTTTGATACCGTTAGCCCTTGGTCCCCTAGGAAATTCAACAGGTCCTTTGTAGCCTGGGCAGCGCCCTGTTTTTCTTTACCCAATATTAACAGATCATTTATGCACTGTAAAATGGTAATTTCAGATGGGATCAAAAACCTTTCCAACACTTTTTTTAATTCCTGCTCAAAGATACTGGGGGACTCTGTGAAGCCCTGGGGAAGGATGGTCCACCTATATTGTTTCCTCCTTCCAGTGAAGAGATTTTCCCATTCACAGTCAAATAAGTCCATACTCTGCAGGTCAAGAGGGCAGGCCCAAAAGACATCTTTCAGATCTACTACACTGAAACACTTATGACGGTAGGGAATTCTACTCAGGAGGATATGAGGGTTAGGGACAATGGGGTGTCTAACTTGAACAATTCATCTGATGGTTCTCACGTCCTGTACCTTCCTCCAACTGCCATTTGCTTTCTGAATGGGAAGAATGGGAATATTGAAAGGGGACTACAGTTTCCAATGGCTCATCTCAAAGGAGACTTTCAATGATGGTCTGAAGTCTTTGTCTCCCCTTCAATGGGATAGGATACTGTCTTTGAAAAATCACCTCACCTGCTTTTTTCATTTTAATTTTTATAGGGGGAACTTGTAACTCCACCCATTTCCCTCCCTCACTCATAATTTTTCTTGGATGTTTTCCTTATCTACCTCAGTAAGCAAGGCTAAGACAACTTCTATTTGGCCATCCCTTACCTCCAGGTCCAGCCCCATAGGTTCTATCAGGTCTTTTCCCAATAAATTACTCCCAACTTCTGGGATGTATAACAAGGTACTTATAACTTGTTTCCCTTCCCAATAGATATTAGTGGGTTTGAAAACGGAGACTTTAAATCCTTCCCATTTTACTCCTGAAACTGTGAGGGAGCTACCAGAGAATTCAGTCCCTTTTGGGATATTTCACAGAAGATTGAGCTGCCCCAGTATCTACCAGAAGATGATTTCTTCCTGATATGGGCCGGCCTTCAGAATTACCAAAGCCTACCAGTGGGCTCTTGAGACAAGGAGACTCTGACTTCTTTAATCTTCAAAATTCATCAGGGATATCACCCACACTTTCTTCTTTAAACTCAGGCACTCCCCACTTTTGGTAATTTTAATTAATTTAATTTAATTAAACATTTAAACATTTAAATTAAAATTTAATTTAATTTAATTAATTAAACATTTTTAAACATAACAACAAAGAAACACAAACATTCTTAATATATGATCATTCCATTCTACATATATAATCGGCAATTCACAATATCATCATATAGTTGCATATTCATCATCATGATCATTTCTTAGAACATTTGCATTGATTCAGAAAAAGAAATAAAAAGACAACAGAAAAAATTCATGCATGCCATACTCCTTACCCGTCCCTTTCGTTGATCACTAGCATTCCAATCTACTGAATTTATTTTAACATTTGTTCCCCCTATTATTTATTTATTTTTAATCTGTATATTTACTTGTCTGTCAAAAAGGTAGATAAAAGGAGCATCAGACACAAGGTTTTCACAATCACACAGTCACCTTGTGAAAGTTATATCATTATATAATCATCTTCAAGAAACATGGCTACTGGAACACAGCTCTACATTTTCAGGCAGTTCCCTCCAGCCTCTCTGTTATGCCTTAACTAAAAAGGTGATGTATATTTAATGCATAAGAATATCCTCCAGGATAACCTCTCAACTCTGTTTGGAATCTATCAGCCATTGACACCTTATTTTGCCCCATTTCTCTCTTCCCCCTTTCAGGTAGAGAAGATTTTCTCAATCCCTTAATGCTGAATCCCAACTCATTCTAGGATTTCTGTTACCAGGAAGGTCCACACCCCTGGGAGTCATTTTCCACATAGAGAGGGGGAGGATGATGAGTTTGCCTGTCATGTTGGCTGAGAGAGAGAGGTCAGGCACTCCCTTTTAAAATAAGCAGGTTTCCCACAGTGATAAAACCCTGCTGAGTCCCATGCCCTCCTCTGTCCTTTGTTTCCTCTGGCCCAGAGTCTTTCTCTATCTTGCCTCTGCCTGTCTCCTCCCTGCTTTAATTCTAATCTCTTCTTGACCATGTGGTTGACCATGCTTAGCATGACTTTAGCTTTCTGCTTCTGTCTTTTCTCTTTCCTTCTCAAAAATGCTTCTGGGACTCTCTCAATAGCTCTTCCAATGGTTTATCCATCCACCCATCTATATTTTGGATCTTTTTCTGACTGTTATTCCAAAGACCCCTTCACATAGCTGACCTTAGGCCACAGGGCTATTCGCGTCTATTCCTCAGTATTTCCTTGCCTGGTCCATCAACCTTTGTAGATAAGCAGAAGGTGTTTCATCTTTTTTCTTGGGCCACCTCAAAGGCCTTATTTAAGTTCTGAGATTTGGGTCCTGCCAACTTTATCCCTTGTATAATGAGGTCTCTATGATCTCTCATTCGTGTCCTGTCCTCCTGATCATTATTATCCCAACTGGTATCTACATTAGGGAATTTCTGCTCTGCTGCCATTACCTCTTGTCCAGGTGGGTGCTGTCTCTCCCATTCTCCCATAGATGCCCTCCCCATCATTTCCTTTTCTTCCCCTGTGAAGAGGATATTCAGAATGGACATATGTTCAGACAAGGTATACAAGCTGTGTTCTAAAAATCGATCCAGTTGTTTGGCTATCCCTCCTGGTTCATCCATTAATGATCTCATTTCTTTCTTAAATTTCCTCACTTCTGTACTTGTCAAGGGGGCATTTACATAACTGGTTCCCCCTAGCTCAATAGGTACTTCTCTCAGAGGGTATAGAGACTCAACAGGCCTATGTTCCCTCACCCTTTTTCCCTCAGGAGCCTCCAGAAATGGAAAATCCCATATATGTTTCTTACATTGTTCCAACTCCTTCCTCAATGGTGGGTGGGGTGTCATGGGTAGAGCAGTTGGCCCTGATTGTCCCTTCTCCTTCCCAGGGAGGGGGTTGATGCAGGTTAGTTTTATTGGGCCTACAGAGTCCAACAGTTCCTGGCCCAGGGGAAGAGCATATGGAAGGTGAAGGCTCAAGAAAGGATCACAGGCTTTAGCTTTTAAAGATTTAGCTTCTGGCTCTAGGGCTACCTTTACAGGATAAACAGGAGTCCCCCTTCCCTTTAGCCAACACATGGCATAATCTGACCTATCTTTAGAGGAAGGCTTCTTTTCATTAACACTGAGCATGAGGTTAGCACAAATCAAACCTCATCTGCCCTGTATTTTGTCTAGAATATATCAGGCATTGCAATGCTTTCTTTGGTCCAAATTTAACAATATTTAACCATTTTTTCTTTGTTTTTCCCCTTTGTTTGATCATTATCAGCCCAATATTTTTAACATTCTTCCCAATGGACTGTCTAGGAGAATGTCCCCAGGGCCTCTACTGACACCCCTTCCCTTTTCTCCTGGCTGGCTGGATGCCTCTATTCCTCATCCTGAATCTTTCTTAGGTTCCTTTCCTTCAGCACCATTTCACTTCATCCTTCTCCAACAGCCTTTTCCTCAGGGAGGTGGTTTGGGACTCAGCACTTTCTTTGCACATCTCAGACACACACACTCCACCTCAGAATGATCAGGATCCTTCCCAACCACCAAGGCAATACTTAGGAGTTGTTTTCTTACCTTGGTCCTTGCAGAGTTTCCTGGTCACTATGAGGAAGCCCTTCCTCTTTCTCATCCACAATCAGTGGATCCAAACATCTGGTCTCAGGACTTTCTGGCCATCATAAGTGGGCCCCCGGTGGCAGTGTTTGAGACCACTTAATCAATGGAGCATGCTTTCTTGTTGTCCTCCTTGGGGGGTCCTCCTCTGAAGCCTTAGATCCCAGATGAGCCCCCTGAGTTGTTAGAAAGAACTCCATACCTGAAGGAGAACAAATGCTCATCTGATTGTGGAGGAAAAATAATTTTTCATGATCTTGCAAGAATGGGTGCCCAGCCAAACACAAAATAGTGGCTGGTGTTCCAAACAATAGAATGTTGAGACAGTTATACCTGTGCCTGACCTGCAGACCTCCCTTGATTCTTCACTGATTGGATACTCCAGAGGTCACAGTGTATCAGGGAGGGACACCTAAATAATTTGAAATTCCCCCTGAAGATTCCCCCCTTGATCACATTTTACATTTTTAATGACCCTGGTCATTAAGGATTTGGTGCCAGCTCTAAACTTATGTCAGATGTCCTCCACTTTCCCTGACTTCATCACCTTCATGAAAGCTTTTGATTCTTACACTTCCTTTCATCATTATTATTAATGAATAAATAACTTGTAGTACATCCACATAATGGAATTTGTCCTGGAAGAAATATTGAAAATTTCTGACAAGATAGATAGAACTCAAAAGTATATGTTAAGATATTTCTTTCCTTCCTCCCTCTTCCCTCCCTTCCATTTCATTTTCAGCCCTTACAGTCTGATGTAATAAATCTGCAAGTTCATTGTTTATCCTTATTTCACACATTACTTGTTCCATCTTTATTTATTGGTAAAACTCAACAGTATTGATTTGATACCAAAATGAGTTAAGGGAAGTTGTAGAGGCTAAGGGGAGAGACATACATTTACCATCATAGAGAATACATTCTAATGGAGCAGACATGACAGAAACCTATAGAAATATATAATGCATTATATATATATAGAAATTATATAATGCATTAGAATTGTAAGCATGCTGTGCATATAACTAAAGCAGGGAATATGAATAGGGAGGGACATGGTGATGCAACTTTTCATTATTGAGATCTGTAATTTTTTAATTTTAAGGTGCCTTGGAAATTATTTGATTTCTTTTTTACATTTTCTTAAGTTTTCTGATTCTGGTTCCTTATCTCCTATGGAACTCATATCCTTAAATTATTTAATCACCAAATATAAAGGAAATTTATTCTTCATTTTATCTAAAATTCTTATTTTGCCACTACATGTGTCTGGCCCAAATTTCCACCTATCTATTAATTCATTTTGGCAGCAAACATTTATTGAGGGCCCATTTTATGTGACCCCCTCATACTGGGTTGGTCTGGCAGGGTGTAAATACAAATCATCTGAAAGAAGTCACTTCCAACAAGGAGATCAACTTGAAGACACTAGATGTAAAGCAAACCAATTGGCTCATTACTAATACAGAGAGAAAAGATGTGAGAAAGCAACTCTCCATGATTGAAGACATCCAAAAAGAGTTCACCTGGACAGGTGAGTAGGGAGTGAGGGCTCCTCCAGCACAGGGAGGGGCCAGCATCAAGACAGGGCCCCCAGCACCTGGTGTTGGAAAGGAGATCAGTGGTGTGAGGCCAGAGAGCAGAGCAGGGGGCAGAATTTCCTCTCTTGCTCAACTACACTTTTGGGCTCTCCCAGTCTTCCCTTTTAAATTCAATACATGCAGATAGAAGGCTGTGTTTAATAAAATAAAATAAATGATAAATGAAAGAATTGTTTGAAATGAAAGCCTCCATTATCAGCCTGTTTAGACATAGTCATTGTGATATACTGACAATATACAGACTTCCAGTGTTTTGTCTATTTCCTTGTGCCTCTGGACTATGTTGAGAGATGGGGAAGGAATGACAGTTAATTGAGCAAAATAATTATGATTCCTTGTTCTCATTTTGTAATGCATAGTCAATATTTCTGCATCTTTCTGGCACTTCTCACTAGTTATGATAATCACTTACTCATATTTTGTAAGATTTTATGTTGATATTCTGTATTATAATTTACAAGTAATTTTCTCTGAAACTATTTTCATTCATATAGCATAGTACTCTTTACATTGGAAAAAGTCCTAAACTGAAATATTTCACTGTATGGAAAAATGCAATATATCATGAAGTCCAATGCAAATAACAATTATAGAAAATTATTAAAAAGATATAATAATACCTAGGAGACATAACTCATATTTTAAATGACATTAGTTAAGCCCTTTCCTATTTCATACTTAAGTTGAAACTCTTCCAAAGTGCTTAAAACTTCATAAATTCTTTCAAGGAGCATCTTTGTTACTCTTCTATTCATAAATGGCTCTGACCTGGCTGATGCGACAATGAAATTGGCCCAGACTACACTGGGATAAAAGGAAAAAAGGATCTCCAATTCTCAAACCAGAACATTCACCTTACAACCACACACAGACACAAACAAGCCCACAAACCTTGGGAACATGGAGCTGACCTGGTGCCTCATCATAAGCTCTGGGGTCACCACCCACAAGCAGTGCTAAGAGACACAACCTCAGGTCAGAACTGCTCAGTACTTTCCAGCTTGTAAAGGCTCCTGGATTCCTTGTCCCTGCCTCATCCCCCAGAGCCTCACATTTGTGCTTGACAGGCTCAGATCTGGGAGCAAAATCTGAAATACTCATGCTTTGCTGTTGTGTCTGTATTTTCTATTTAAATGTCCCTGAAGTAAAGTATTAAAATAATTCCTTCCTTAAACTTGCTCTTTATTTAACTTGAGGTTCAAAATAAAAAAGATCCAGAGCAAACTCAAGTAGTCTGAACTGAACGGTCACCAGACCCTTGCTCACTGGTCCTCAAGAGAGGTCAAAGCTCATGATTCCACTCATGGGAGACACCTAGAGCTAACAACCACCCCAGGTGTCCCTTTGACCACAGATCTACTCCCTGGGCCTTGAAACTAGGATAGCGTGGAAGTTTGGGAAGGTTGGGGAGATGCCTGCCATATTGTTTGTGAAATGCAGTTCACAGAATGAAAGAGGAAGTATGCTGTTTGGGTTCTGGTGACAACTTGGTCAAGTGATTATGCCCAGTTCTCTCATCAGGCAGGCACTGGCCTGACAATTGCTGTAAGCATATTTCATGGCTGACTGATAAACCAGAAGGTTGGTTGTTAAATCATCAGTCAGTTGATTGCATCTGAGGCTGATTCCATCTGCAATCAATGAAGACATGTCTCCAACAATGAGATAATTCTATCAATTGAAGGCTTTTAAGGAAGAAGAGAGACTATTTCACTGTTTCTTCAGCCATTGAGTCTCTCCTAGGGAATTACTACAGACCCTTCATTGGAGCTACCAGTCTCACAGCCTGCCCCATAGGTTTTGGACTCCTCCATTCTGACTGTTTCATGAGACCTCTTTATAAATTTCATATATACAGATCTCTACTATGTTATTTCTCTTTCTCTAGAGAGTCCCACCTAACACAGGAAATAATATTACTGTACCACGTTTTCCACAAAGGTATATTCACATCCTCTCCTCTGCTCCCTGCCCCAGCACCCATGCATGTCTGTATTTCCAGACTCTTCTAGCCTGTTTCACTCAAACGTCCCTCCTGTTAACATCTCTGGATCACCTGTTAGATACTAGGGGCATATCTGAAGTCAGGGAGTCCTCTCCCATATGTCCTAAGGTTCTATTCAGATTCAGGAAAGTTCCAGAATTTGAAGTCTCCAGCTGCTTCCCTGCATCCAAGAATCAGTGCAGAGCTTTATTTCATTATCCACAATGGCATTTGCTGCACTTTAGACATGTTAAGTGGGTTGGATACTAACCAAAATATATCAGAATATGCCCTATTTCTCAGAATGTTTTTGAGGATTCTAGATAATGGGCTTCCCAATTAAGTACAGCAACATGTACTTAACCTCAGATTGTATTTTTTAGGTATGCGCAGTGGTCAGGTGGCCTACAATGCCATTCATTGGCTTGCGACAAATGAAAACCCACCTAGCAAAGCCTAATACCATCCCCCAATAACATTAGCTGGGAGGGGAGTTTAAAGCTTGAGTCTTGTTAATTTAGCCATAATTGGGTAATAACTTGAGCTGACACAGATCCCCTCTTTCCCAGAACCTCAACCACAGGCTCCCTGGTGCTCCTGTCCCTGGATTTCAGTGTGTGTTCATGCTTCCATCAGGGGTGCTGTGGCACTGCCCTAGTGGGAATTTCCTCTGGGGTTTGAGTGGGAAAGTAGATTCTCATCTGAAAGTTGCTATAAACCTCTAATTAATTAAACAAACAAAACAAAACAAACCTCCATCACCTGTGTCTTTATGCTTCTGTCCTGCTTGTTGGTTCCAGCCACTGAACAGCAGCCTTCAGAGGAAAACTCAGGAGTGAAGCAGGAACATGGGTGGGGAGAAAGGGTCTTGGTGGGTGTGTTACTGAGGGTGGGTGGGAAGTTGCAGGAAAGAAGCCTCTCGATAGGAGGGGTTCTAACCTGGGATTTGCAGAATAGTAGGAGAGAGGTGGCTAGGAGAGAGATAGTATGTAAGTGGAAAAATTCTTGACATGTAATAAGTGATAAGTGGGTATCTTTAGATTGGAGCAGGTCCAGAGTAGAGCAGCAGCTCACACAGAAAACTCATGGTGCAACATTGAACTGGACTCAGAAAAGTCAAGTACTTCGTTCCATATGACAACACAATGCACTATTCAAGCCTATCAAATATAATAGTATGAGTTAAAATTCCTGTACCTGCAGGATTAACCAAAGCCTACAGCCAACATCCCTCTGCATGTATCTGAAGCTATAGAAAGTGGGGTACACACCCAGGTATTAATAGTGAGGACAGGAATAGTTCGTGTCCACTCCCCATTCAAAAATATTTGATGAAAAGTACATGGTTTATCTAAGGTAATATTCATATCCCAGGTTTCTCTTCACAAATCCAACTGGAGGAGTTGGATTTCCATACTCAGATGGCACACCTCTCAGATCAGTAGGACTACTCCCCAATCTCACCAGCCACCCATCATCATATTTCTGGCCTTGGCACATGTCTTGACCTCTGGCTGGAAGCCTTTCTGTCTCTGCCACAGAGATTGCCTGACTCCTCCTGAAGATTCAAACATGCACATCACACTTGGGAAAGTCTTGTTTAATTTGAACCCTACCCACTCCTCTCTCCAACAAGCACACAGTGTTATTTTTCTCTCTGTGTTCCTATGTACCATTTAATTGTCCTCTCACTCACCATCATCAGTGTCTGGTAACAGCTGGTAAGGTTGGGACCTCTGGGATACATTGACATTTTGATTAAAATGATAGCTACCATAAGAATAAAAATCCCTGGGTGAAAGCATCATTCTTCCAATGCAGGACCTATGAATGCCAGTTCTTGTGCTACAGGGTTGAATATTGACTTCAAGAAATACATGGGTGAACAGAAGGGCAAACTGCCTCTAGGTGTATTGGTATCCCAGATGCCAGAGAATGTTTGCCTCTACATCAGTCTCCCTTAATTCTTGGCTAGGTTTTAGGGAAAGGGACAGCATCACTAGCCCAGTTGTCTTTAGGACATAATTTCATCCCTAAGTTGAATATCTTATGAGCATATGATCTATTATTCTAGATAGAATATTTGTCTATTATCACACTTATTTATGCTAGAATGGCCTTATGAGTATATATTGTATACTTTGTGTTACATCTGAAGCTACTTCCATTGAGTTATATTTTGTTCATATTGTTCAGCTTTGGGCACTGGGAGTTTGATAAAGTGGCTCTTGTGTCTCTATAATGAGCCCCTTGGAGAGAAATTACCCATTCTACTGCCCTGGGTGGCACCATCAGACAGACACATGTGCAAATGTCAAGACATCCTTCCAGGAGTGCGGGTGCTATCAGAGGAGCAGGAGCACAAAGTCTCTGAAGATCCAGGGGGCATACTTGGGCATGTCTTGAGAGCACAGAGTCCTAGGTCAGGAAAACTGAGAAAATATCTACTGGTTCTCACATGGGGCAAGGAGTGCAATTGTAGTCCCCCAGGAGAAAAATAAAAATTTGGTTCTGTCAAACACCCTTGCTTCATATTTCCTTCTCCTTTTGGAGTCCTTGCCCAAGCCTGATGCCCCAGAACACATTGGTGCTCCCACAGCAGGAAAGACTGTGCATGAAACTTGATTGTAGGAGACTATCTGGACAGAGAATTAATTACATACAGAAGTAGGGGGGAGGTCTCAACTCCAACCATAAGATAGAAGTAAGCAGAGATCTGGTGATGTCTCAACCACGATCCAAGTTTCATCCTTCTCAGCCACTCGACCAGGATTTTCCACTAGGAAAACTGAAAGGATCTTAGGATATTTGCACTTCCTTTCACTTCTGGCATCTGGGCAGAGTTGGTCGGTCATGCTGTTCTTTCTGCTGTTTGAGCTCACTAGTTTGAATATCCTGGGCCACACTTTGCTGACTCTGCCATCCATAGTGTTTGATGATGTGTAACCAAAGCATTTTCTATGTTGCATGAACAATGAACCAGTATCTTCCCTCCAAACAAATACCCCAGCAAGAAGACATCCTGAGAGAGTTCTGCCAAATATGCAAGAATCATTTCCTAAGACTAAACTACAAGGTTTGAAGCTGAAACTCATTCTTCGATTCTAGCAAAACCATGCAGCCAACACAATAGGAGTATCACATTGGATGTTTGTGAGAGTTTCATTTATGGATATTGATATAAAATATTCTTTGACTTTTAGTAAACACCATCCTTTTAAATCGAAAGAGACAGAGCAGGGTTAGGATTTTTGCTGAGACCATGTCATATGCAATGTATTTTGGGGATGATTAACCTACGTTTTAGAGGAGAGCAGAAAGGAAGAGATACTGAGCCACGTATCTGATGTCCCAAACAAGGAGAGATCTTTGAGCTCTCACAATCCAGTCTTCCCTAATGTGGAATTTATCCTCCCTCTTATTTTCTCAGGTAACATTCATGCTTCACTTTTCTGACACATTACCTCAGCCTGCCTTCCTTTCCAGATCCTAGTGACATCTTTTAGATCACACTCAGTCAGGGAAATTCCTTGACCTGATAATCCATTGGACATCTGCCCTTGATTTCTATATCACTGGCTGTGTCAAGCTCCTCCTCCTTTCTGAATTCCAATTGCTTGCATCCTGGGAGCCCCCATCTCATGAATATCCTAGTTCAGCTCATGCATCTTCGTCTATATCTAAGTTCTCTTCATCTCCACCAAGCTGACATAATCTACTAATCATGCCATTTATTCACTCAGCTTTCCTGTTTCCCTGGTTCCCTTTTACTGTGTCTCCATCTTCCCAGACACATGTGGGCAGCAGTGGCCTCCCCTCGTCCAGCAGTAAGGTAAGGAAGGGAGGTGCCTGTGGAACTCCAGTACTTATGTAAAAGAGACCAACTTCACTGTGACCAGGGAACAGTCAAAAGGACTATGGTGCAGAGTCAATCTTGAGGAGCCCAAGAAGAGAGTCTAGTGGAGTGGGGAGTTCCATAAAGAGATGCCTGGCCCAGCCCTAAAGGAGGGTGTTAATGTGGAGAGCAATAAGAAGGCAGGAGCTGCCATGGATTGGCTCAAGTTATCTTGTCATTCACAACCCTATAAGTTCCTGACACCATAGGACACACAGGGCATGTTCTTGAGGCACTCAGGGTGACCAGAGCTGGGAGCAACCACCTGCACTACCTCAAGCCCTCTGGAAGGTCTCATGGGGCTTCAGCTGAAATCTCCCCACCCTGGGACCCACAAAGCCCCACCCATCTCCCCATTCATTCTATCTGCTCCTGGAGCAGCCAAACCCTGGGTCAAATGTAGGGATGAGAATGCTTAGGTATCTCATTGGAATGGGTGGACCCTACCTTTTCTTAGTGTATAAAAAGGGCATTGTGAGAGATTTTGAAGAAGTTCCACTGCATCTATTGGGTCACAGAAGGCAGGATTCAAGATTGTCACCACCATGGTCCTGTCCCCTCACCTCCTCACCCTCCTTGCTCACTGCACAGGTGACTGGAAGTGGGGCCAGGGCAAAAGGCATTGGGAGTTTACAAGGGCCCCTGCTTTCTCCTCTTGTCTGTAGAACCCAGAGTCACCACCTCACTCTCTCCTCTACTTCCAGGATCCTGGGCCCAGGCTGTACTGATAAGGCCACCATCAGGGCCTGGGACTCTGGGTCAGAAGGTCACCTTCTCCTGCTCTGAGAGCAGCACTGACATTGGGGATGGTTACTCTGTGCAGTGGTACCAACAGCTCCCAAGAAGACCCCAGACTCCTCATCTATGGTGTCAGCAATCGATCCTCAGGGGTTCCTGATTGCTCTCTGGCTCCAGGTCTGGAAACTCAGACTCCCTGAGCATCTCAGGCCTCCAGCCTGAGGACAAGGCTGTTTATCACTGTCAGTCCTATGACAAGAGCCTCAACTCCCCACAGTGCTCCAGACCCATGGATAAGTCAGACAAAATCCTGCTCCTGCTCCTGGGAGGCTGGTGCTCCTCTGACACCTGTGACAAACACCAGTGGAACATGACTGTGGTATCCCTAAGTGTCAGCCTCCCAGTCAGAGCACAGACAATGCCAAAAGCCCATAATTATGGTTCCTTACCATTTTTAAAACAATTTTATTGAGATTAGATTGACTACCATAACATTCACCATGTAGAGTGTGCAATTCAATGCATTTTACTATAGTTATGGAGGTGTCCAGCCATCATCAATTTCAATTTTAGGACATTTTGATTACCCCAAAGATACTCCTCCCCTATTTGCTTTCAGTCCCAGTCCTCCACTCTTATTTCTAGGTATCCAATATTTTATTTTATGCCTGTATATAGTTGTCTGTCCTTGACATTTCTTTTAAATGGACTCGTACAATGTGTTCCTTTGAGATTGGATTCATTCAATTAATTTTCTCAAATTATGTTTCTGAGGTTCATGTGCATAATAGCATGAGGCAGTACTACGTTAGGATTGTTTTTATTATAGTATCATATATAGAATACAATATTTCTCATGTTAACCACTTTAGTAATACCTTACTGTGCGGCTAGGCCACATTTTGGTCATCAATTCAAAAGCTGTTGAAGATTTTGCATGTTTTTATTTTGGCTATTGTGTACAAGGTCACTAAATTATTCATGTACATGTTTCTATTTTGTATGTGTTGTTTTATCCTGGGTAAAGAACTATCAGTGCAATTGCTTGTGATCTGCTGACTGTATGTTTAACATTCCCAGAAACTGGTAGACTCCTTTCCAAAATTGCTGATCATTTTCCATTCCCCACAGCAGTGCCAGAGGGCTCCAATGTGTCCACATCCTCACCAGGACTTGTTCTAACCTGCCTTTCTGATTATGTTTATCCCAGTGGGGGTGAAATGGCATCTTCTCATTTTGATTTGCATTCCCCTAGTGATAATGATAATGTGCATTGTTCCATTTGTTACACTCATTTTATCAGGTTATGAGAAACCAGGAGTTTGTACCACATTTAGGATCACTGATCTCAAGTTAAGGAACTTGAGAATAGTGTATAGCTGGAATCACATCCCCAGCTGCTCCCCTCCACTCAGGGTGGACAGTGTTGGTCAGAAGCAGAATCCCTCTCAGGGGCAATGGGATCGGCAGAATGTGGCCTCCCCATCCATGCCAGGATCAACTGATACAAAAGTCTTGTGGTCTCTGCCTGTGCCATGCTCAGCCAGGGCCCACCCAGGGCACCAGACCTTCAATAGCCTCTGTCCTGAGCACATCCGTCTATCATCACTGGGGGCAACACTGGCCGGCTGTGGCTTCAGATGCCTCAGCAGAGATCTCTCCACTGGGTGCAAGGCCATGATGGAGATGTGACTGCAGCCCTTTTCCCTGCAAACACACAGTGCCCCCATTAGCAACCACCCAATGCCTTTACAGAATTAAAAGTTCCAGCAAAGGTATAAAAGAAGACTTTACTAAATAAGACCAGTATGGAAAGATACAATGTTTAATAATGAAAATGTAATTTAATGTTTTAATTCAATTAGTGAATTTTGATATATACCAGCCTATGTATGGGGAGATCTTACAACTGTAAATAGCTATATGGGAATTACCAAATCTTGGAATAGCCTCGATCCTTTTGCAAATGAAAGAAAAATAACTGGGACATGAAATATTAGATATTGACAGTTATTCTAAAGCAAAATTAATTTTAAATAGTATTAGGTGTTACAGAGAGTAAAAACAAGGAAATTTAATAAATAGCCCAGAATAGACCTATATGTACATGGTCCAGGATGGGATATTCAAGCAATTCAAAATCCATTTTCCTCCCCTGATTTCCTATCAGAATCTCTCCTCTGTCTCTCATGTATCTCCAGGCCTACGCCTCCCTCCAAACCTCCTGTAGGCCACATCACATCAACACTTTGTTCTGGAAATCTGCTATCACTCATAAATTTGTAACTTGTTACGTTCTTTCTCTTCAAGATGGGTACATCATCTTTCTCTCCCCTGGTGGCTCCACACCCAGTTACCCCACAAGGGACAAAATGAAAGACGCCCCCTCTGATAATGTTCTCTATGTGTCCCAACCACACTCATCCCCAGCACTTACCATGCTCACTGTATTATTCATTTTCTTATTGGCTTTTCCTTCATAATACTGTCTGAAATTCAGTGAGTAAGTTAACATTAGAAATATTGAATCTGAGCCCAGTGCTTGGCACATCAATGTCTCCATCAGCATGTGTAGAATGATAATGAACTGTTAAAATGACAGAAAGACCCAGATTTGTGGAGACTGAAGTTTTCCATATGGCCAGCAGGGGCACCGTGCTGCAGTGCAAAAGACTCCATGCAGGTTGAGTCCCCAGCTGGGTGAGTAATCCACTGACTTCAAGTCTGAGCTTCCTGATGGGGAACTGATCTCAGCCTTATGGATGGTGCCATCAGCTGCTACTTGCAAGCAGTCCCCTCCCTTTGAGCAACTTTAGAGGATCCCTACCTCTTAGATGCCTCTGTTCGCTGGCCCCAGCTCAGGAAGGAAATGGGGACAAAACTGGGAGGGAGCATGTTTGCATGTTTTTCTACCCCCTCTCAAGCCAGTGGAAAGGGAATAGGAGCCTGGGGCAGTGGAGATCTAGACCTGGGGCCTCAGGGTCTGTGTCCTCAATGGATTGGACTTCTCTCCTCCTTCTGTTCCTCTCCTCTGAGTGGGCCAGCCTCCCTCTCTGCATCCCCAGGGACTCCCAGCGGACTCACCTGCACTCTGAAAAGTGGTATCAATGTTTCAGGAAAAAGCATACACTCGTATCAGTGGAAGCTGGGGAGCTCTCCCAGGTTCCTCTTCTTTTATTACTCAGATGCAAACAAGCAGTCCAGATTGGGGGTTCCTAGTCACTTCTCTGGAATAAAAGAGGCATTGACAAATACAGCACATTTGCTTCTCCCTGGGCTCCAGCCTGAGGATGAGGCTGATGATTACTGATAGATATGGGAGGACAGTTCCAGTGCCCACACAGGGACCAGACCAGGAGGAAGTGAAATGCAAAAATCCTCTTCTTTCAGATCCCTTTGTGACCTCCTCAAAATGAGATACAATAAAAGATTAATGAAGGGTTTGGAAATAACTGCTGAGACCTGTTATGAAAACATAAGCAGTAAAAAAGAGTTCAATTCTTTTTATCATGAGACTTGAAAGGATAAAAATAAACCAATTTTTCTCCTTTTGGGAGTCTTACAATATATTGTCTCATTCAACAGCCTTGGGGTTGATGAGCTATTGCACCTGAGAGGTGAGCTCTCTCATCATTACCTGAGTTGCAATCACCTTTCCTGGAGAATGGTCCCTCCATCTGGAATCTGGAGTTCCCACAGTCCCACTATGTCCTGATAAGCTGCAGCTTAGAAGAGTGGGCCAAGGTGAGCTGGGACCTCCAAAGAGGAGGGATTGCTCATGTCAGAGACTCAAGGTAGACCTTGAGCCACTCATCATGTGGAACTTTGGCCAATCCTGAGATGTCCCCATTTTCAGGGAAACCACTCCTGCCTCTAAGGGAGCTGAGTAAACCTCATGGACATACAGTTGAGACAAACTCACAGCTCTGACCTGCAGGACACAGGGAGCTCTCAGAGGCAGGCTTTCCTCTCCCATTGGACCTTGGTCAGCACATCTCTTCTTCCTCTTTCTCCTGCTGACCTGGGAGAACTAAGCACTGAAATTGTCTAAGGACAGACAGAGAGCAAGGCCTTATTTAAATGTAGAATCTCCTTCCCAGGATTGTTTTGATGTAAGAGATGTAAAGAGAATGAGGGGAGCTCAGTATCCATACAGAGCTTCAGAGTGAAGTCAGAGCCTCTGCCATGAAGTTGCCCCTCCCTGCTCCATCTTCTGTGTCACTACACAGGGGAGGAACCACCTCTTCTGAGGGCTGAGGGGTGGGAGATCCTCATTCAGCCACTGCCCCTCATTTCCCTCTTTCTCCACATGCTTTCAAGGCGTGAGGCCCAGGTTTGAGGCCCAGATGGGGCTGGTTCATAAAAGCCCTGAGACAGATGCCACAGACACCTGCTTTGCATCCAGCAACAATGTCTGCACTGAAGGGGCATCTGGTCTGCTGCAATACCAGGGCCATGCCCACAAGCCCTTGACCCACAGAAGCCACAACCTACCTTGGGATTGCTGGATCTATTTCCTGGCTCCAGGTCTAGCAGCTTAGCCTCTCTGAACCTCTCTGAGCTCCAGGCTGAGGACATGGCTGATTGTTACTGCTCAGAGTGAAGATGCAGCCTCAGGGCTCACCCAGGGCTCCAGAAACTCAGGGAGAAGAGACACAACCAGCAGCTCCCCCACCACAACAGATGCAGAAAACCATGCACCTTTTATTTGGATTCATGAAAGTCTTGAGTTTGGTTCTGCACAAAATACTGTGTACTATTCAGGCTTATTAAGTAAAGTAGTATGAGTTAAAATGCCTGGATCTTCAGAGTTTAAAAATACTTATAGGCAACATCATTCTGAGTGTATCTGAGGCTGTATAAAGAAGTGTCCACACCCAGGTATTAATATCAGACCAGGAAGGTTTCATGTCCATTCCTTTTTCCAAAATAATTGAGGAAAAATGCAAGGTGTCACTAAGGGAATGTTCATGTTCCAGATTTTTCTTTACTCACACAATGGAAGTAGCTGGATAAACAAACTCAGACAGCCCAACTCTCTGACCATAAGTGACAAATCAGCAGTGTCACCACCAACACAACCACCTCTTTTCCTGGCCTTGGAACACATCCTGACCTCTGAACGAAAATATATTTCCCCCTGTCTGCAACAGAAATCTTTTGTCTCTTCCTGAAGATCCAACTTATTCCTCACATTTGTGTTCAGGAATTTTACCCTGAACCTTGCCCACCTCACTCCCCCCAAGAAGCACATAGAGTTATTTCTGTGTGTACATGCCCCTATGGCATCCTTTAGCTGTCCTCTATCTCACTATAATGAGTGTCTGACAAAATCCAGCAAAGCTGGAGCTGCAGGGATACAGCTACCAGACATTGTCACTTTCATAATAGTGGTGTAAGTATAAGTATAGTTTTCAATCAAGAGACATATTGATGTATGAGAGCATCCCTGTTCCAATGCAGGAACTACGGATGACTCTTCTTGCTCTACAGTCTTAGTAGTGACACCAAAAAAGAATTTGGGTAAAAGGAATAACACTCTGCCCCTATGCTTATTTGCTTCTCAGTGTTTGTCTTATGGCCACCAGAAGGTGGTGTGTGAGACTTGTGAGTTAGGTTTCTAGGCTAGGCAGCTTTTCAACCACTCAGCTGGCTCCAGGGAAGTTGGGTGAGTGGTGTCCTCCCTGATGTGGGACTTTCCTGCACTTATGATGCACGCTGTGACCCCGTGAACTCTTGTGTCTGGCTCCCTCACCTCATTTAATCTGAATTAGGTCATCTTTTTTCCTTTGTGGGGCCTTTGTTTATATCTGGTCTGGTGGACAACAAGGATCCAGAAAGTTTTTCAATGGAGTAAGTCTATTCTCAGGGAAGTCTATTCTGGTGATAAGACTCAGCTTGGGGACAAAGAACTCAAAGTAAAGCCTGAGAATAAAGAGCTCTGATGTCTCTTCATCAATCTCCCTAAGTTCTATGACAGAGTTTACTTAAAGGGACACTTGAGTCATGTAGAACTTGAGCTTCTCCTCTTGTCCTGACAAAAGCATTTACCTCTCTAGACATGGCTGCACCTCCTGCTCACAGGCCTAGGTGCTGTTCCATCAGATGTTTCCTCCTAAGGCTCCTCTGAGGTGCCAAAACTATAGCCCTGACCATGAGCATTATCTAACCACAAGACCCTAATATCAGGAAAATGAATAATGGGGGGGGCCCAATTTGCATGAACACCCTTCTTTCCTGGGGCCAGTAGAGAGGGAATAAAAACAGCCCAGGTCCATTGGGGGCCTCAGGGGCTATGTTCACCATGGCCTGGTCTCCTTTCTGTGTGCTCCTCTCACTGGTAAGGACAGGCTGGAGATATTCATGGAAGCCTCCAGCCTGCATTGGCAACTTGCCTTGAGACTGCTAGTAGCCTCACCGTCCTCCCTGCACCAGCACCCATGCTTCTCTGTGTCTGCAGTTCCCTCTCCTAGCCTGTAGTGACTCAGCCATGGTCCCCTCTGCATCTCAGGAGTCCTCTGTGAGACTCACATGCACCCTGATTAGTGAAACCAGTGTAGGTGGATACAGAATATTCTGGTGCCAGCAGAAGTCAAGGAGATTCTTTGGTGTTTTCCAAGATTCATGTTAGCCTCAGATAAGCACCATGGCTCCAGGGTCCTGAACTGCTACTCTGGATCCAGGGATGCCTCAGATAATGTGGGCTTTTTACTCATCTCTGGGCCACAACCTGAGGATGAGGTTGTCTATTACCGTGGGATGTGGTACAAGAGTGCTGTTCCCAGTGACAGAGGCAGGTGTGAAGTGGGACAAAAACCCTATGGCAGATGGCCTATCACTCTTGTACTGTTAATGATAAACTCCATTTACTCTGATTACTATAAAAAATTTCCCCTTCAGATATCATCTCCCTGGTTGCTGCCACATAAATAGAAAGATTTCAGAAAGACACCACAAGCAAACACAATCATGCAATATACAGACTCTGAGAGGAACTGGCTGCTGATTCCACATGGCCCTGAGGACCTATGGGATCCAGAAAGCAGCCTATGAGGATGATTCCTGTACCCTCAGCAGGTGGAGCCACTTTTTGACTCAGAGACACCAGGAGAACCCCCAGGGAGGACACCATGCCCTCCCCACAGTCCCACAGCAGGGACCCCAGCACCAGGTCTTGGCCTTTCCATGGGGTCCCAGAAAACAAAAAACTAAAAATTAAAAATCAGCTTTATTGATGGGCAAAAATGACAAAAATCTTCACCTCTGGCAGCTAGAAGTGATGTAATTTGTCATCCTTTAGTGGTGAGGATAAAATGGAGTTTAAAGGCTATAACAAGGTTATATCTCAATTACAAAGGAAGTTTTAGTAACTAGTAAAGTCTATAGGATACTGTTCTAGTTTTCTAGCTGTGAGAATACAACATACCTGAAATGGAATGGCTTTTAAAAAGGGGAATTTAATCAGATGCTAGTTTACAGTTCTAAGCCAAGAAAATGTTCCAATTAAAAAAGTCTATAGAAATGTTCAATCTAAGGCATCCAGGAAAAGATACCTTGGTTCAAGAAGGCCAATGAAGTTAAGGGTTTCTCTCTTAAGTGGAAAGGCATATGGCGAGCACAGTTTCTTTCTCATCTGCAAAGGCACATGGTGAACACAGTCAGGGTTCCTCTCTCATTTGGAAGGACACATGGTGAGCACGGTGTCATCTGCTAACTTCTTCTCTCCTAGTTTCTGGTTTCATGAAGCTCCCCAGGAGGCATTTTCCTTCTTCATCTCCAAAGGTCTCTAGCTTGTGGACTCTCTGCTTCATGGTGCTGCAGCATTCTCTGCTCTCTCCAAATTTCCCATTCTCAAAAAGTTTCCTTTTTTATAGGCTCCAATAAGCCAATCAAGACCCATCCAAATGGGTGGAGACATGTTGTCACCTAATCCAGTTTAACAACCACACTTGACTAAATCCCATCATCCAAGGAGATGATCTGATTACAGTTTCAAACATACAGTATTGAATAAGGATTATTCTACCTTTATGAAATGGGATTTTGATTAAAACATGACTTTTCTAGGGGGCATACATCCTTTCAAACCAGCACAGATACAAAGGCTAACACCTCTTTAAATTTCAAATTAGACAGTGCCACCCCTTATAAAACTTGATGAAATATGGTATTTGTTGAAATTTAAGAATTAAATATATCATGTAAAGAAGAGAAAAAAGGTTTGTTTTGGTGATGATAAAAATTGCATATTAAAGAAGTACCTGTGTAAAAGTTAAACAGCTCAATCAGCCTAATATCTACCCTGTGTTAAATTGAGGAAGATTTTGAAAAACCAGGAGGTTATTCACAGCAAATTAATTCCTCCCCTTGGTTTCAAATATAGTAAAGGAATGAAGACACTACCACAAGCAAATTATTATTCTACAGTGTCCAGTGTCTCAGTTGCCCACTGCTTTCAATTGCACTCCATGCCCAGTTGGTCCTGGTGCTGGGAGCTGGAGAGTGAAGCCTTCCATGTCCCTTGGATCTGTCCTTTCCCTCAGACCTCTGCTGCCCCTGCTTGTGGAACATCCTGTCCTAGCCCCATCCCCTGTCCTCTCTCCATGAAGGGTGTGTGTTTCTGAGCCTGACAATTCACTTCCCTTTACTGAGAATATTGAAAGTGCCCAAATCCATAGAGGGTGAGGCAGCTGCCATTAAGATGGTGACCAATGTCTCAAGCCTTTCTCCAACCCCATGTGCCACCTTCCACACCCCTCCCCTCCCACCCACTTTTCCTCAAGCATTTTGTATTGCCCTTTTTACTTCTCTGGGGGGAGCACCTGCCGAGCCCAGCTCCAGGCCTGCTGTCCCTTCTCCCCCAGGAGGACTCCTGACACTCTGCAAGGCTGAGATTCTCTTTTCTCTTCTGGGGTGCTCCCACAGAAGGTGCTCCCTGGACTACAACCTCCTCTATAGTGTCACCCCCTCTCACTGTGGACATTTCTTTCATGTCTGCTCCCTCTGCCAGGGCAGGGGTCAGCACTCATCTTATCACATTCAGGACAAGCATTGGACATCACATGGGGTAGAACCAGATGATGTTGATGGTTGTGTGAGCTGGTGCTAAGAAGGAACAAAGTCCTGGCATTTAAGTCTTTGGGGCCCAGGCTAAATGAAATTTCTCCCTACATACCATGAAGGGAAAGGACCAGATGTCAGAGCATGTCCTAGAATATCTGCTGAAAGGCCCTTGTGAGTCTGGGCCTGTGCGAACCATTTGGAGAATCAAGTCAGTGAGGACAGTGGGAAAGGGGAGGGAGATGACAGCTGCCTTCACCTGCCCAGAAACAATGTGAGAGCAAACTTGTACTTAGATTCCTATAACACTTAAAGCAACCTTAAGAAAGTCCAGACAGAAAGCATCTTTTAACAGTAAGAGAAATTCATGTGACACTTAGAAGAAAATCCTGACTTGAAAGGTTCAACCTAAATATGCCCAAAATGCAACTTTTGCTTAGGGAGATAAAGGCTGACTTCCTAAAAGTAGGAAACATGGTTGCACTATTTTCCTACAAATGTTAAGTCTAGTGGAGCTGTTAGTTTGCCCCACACCACTAAAATGAATTAAATCTCTATCTAAATTCTCAAAGTTTTGTATCTTTTTTTAATGATAGCTGCATTGCCAGAATTTGAAGAAGCCACTGAGAAATTTTCCACCTGTGAAAATATCCCTTCCAGGTGGCTTCCCCGAACAGGCCTCCATGACCTCCAAACAAGCCCAGCAGCCCCTCATTTGATGCCTGTCCTTATGGAAAATGTGTATTAGCTTTTTCCAGAATCTTCTTTGGTGGTGTTAAGCCATTAGCATGTAATTTGTGCACATGCTTGCAACTCCAGTAGACTTCCTGGGAGCTGAGTAGTTGTTTAGAATCAAGTGTGGGGTGTCAGATTCACAAAAGGTAGGAATCAGTCAATTGACATTCAGGTATGGAGGAGGAAATCTGGGGAGGAGGAAATAAGGAGCTGGGCTCCAAGGCCTCTCAGAAATGGTGACTTCCTTCCCTGTGACCAGAAGGGAATACTTTGGAACTATCCTGTGTTCCCTGGGCCCTGAGCTCACTGAGGGGAACCCAGCAGCTGTGTCTTCTCTGGCCTGGCAGAGTCCCCTGAGGAAGGACCTTGGTGCTGTCTCAGCAGCTTCTTACCCCCAGGGCTTTCCTAAGGGGCAACCCAACAGTCATCCTCAGTCCACAGGATGAGCTGAGCTCCAGTCTCAGGGCTTGCACCCACAGGGCTGTGTCCAGCACAGCCTGGACTCCTCTCCTCCTCATGTTTCTTTCACTGCACAGGTGGGGACAGGTCTCAGAGACTCGGCACAGATCTCCCAGCCTGCCTCATTTCCTCCAGGTCAGAGACAATGGAGCATTGACTAATCCACCATATGAAGAAGTCCATTCTTTTTGGCCCAGTTCCAACAAAATGACAAGCCTTGTTTTATTTTATAAAATAAAGTATAAATCAGAAGAGGGAGTTGCTTGCGGTTTTATGGACTCCCCACCCTGTGTCATCCAGGTTGTTTCCTGTGGCTCTATCCTCGCCCCCTCAATCCTGGTCACCCCTTTAGGATCCACCTCAGAGGGGCCACCAGCCCATCAAGGGCTCAGGTACTCAGAGATCCTAGGCCTGGTGGTGCCAAGAGCAGTGTGGCCAGCAGGGGGTGCTGTGGGGCTGTGCTCATGGTGAGGGCGCTGGGCCTTCCCAGCTGGGAAAGCCTTAGAGGGTTGTTAGGGAGGTGAAAACTGTGAGTTCTCTGAGCTGTGACCAGGCTGCAGCTGTCAGGCCATCAGGACCCTCAGGCCTCACCCCAAGGACCCTAGTTAGATGACTTCCTCTTGCTCCTCTCCTTCCTCCCTGCCAGAAACATTGCTGAAGGCCTGGGGCCCTGAGCGTGGTCAGGTGGCAGGGGCATATTTGAAGTGAGGAACTCCTTCCTCCTGGGGTCTGAGAGAGATTAACGTCTACAGGGAGCCTGGGTTTCATGCTGAAGTCTCTGGAAGCAGAGATTTATCACCCACACCATAACCAAGGCCCCTCCTCCACCACCTCCTCACTCTCTGCTCAGGTGAGGGCTGATAGAATGTCTGGAGGAGACTCCTCATGAGTTCCCTTACCTTCTTGGACTCTCCTCCTTCCTCTCTCATTTCAATGTCCTCTGTCTCTCCCTGATCCACTTTGTGTGGCCTGGGCAAGGCTGACTCATCCACATTCAGTGTCTCAAGACCCAGGACACATGGCCATGGTCACCTGCACTGGAAACAGTGCAACATGGGCAAACAGGGAGCAGTATGGCTGCAGCAGTGTCCAGGCCAGGTCTCAAGTCTCCTGACCTGCAGGAATGGCAATGAAGCCTCAGGGATCTCAGAGATGCTTAGGCTGCATGTTGGGAGAAGTGGCCTCCCTGAGCATCATGGTCACTACTGCTCAGCATGGACAGCAATCTGAGTGCTTGCACTGGGCTCCAGGCTCACTGAGAACTGAGACAAAGCCATAAAGGCTTCCAGTGCCTCTTTACTCCCCATAGGAATTATGGGCCTTGGACCTGTAAGAAGACATGGCTGGGTTCTGGCTGAATAGTATTGGGGAATAGAAGGAACTGTGAAATGAAGGTTCTCTCTTAAGATGGGACTAACAAAACTCAATGGAGAGTGATGTGATGGTGGCTCAGTGACAGAATTCTTTCCTGCCATGCCAAAGACCCAGGTTTGATTCCTGGTGCCTGTCCATGGAAAAAAACCACAATGGACCCACTTAGAATGATTAGAATGACCCATTCCATATACATATCTGTACAATCCAATTCTAAATATATTGAGTTCTCTTTGACAATGTTATTACAAATGAACATTTATAAAGAGGAGAGGAGCTAAAATATTTATTTAATTTCTGATTTTTTCATAAAGAAATTGATAAATGTGAAGCCTGGAAATGCAGAGGGACTATTCACTCTCCCAACAAACATCAGCTCAAGGTCACCATTCAGTGTCCATCCATCCCCTCAGTCATTCCTCCAGAACCCCAACTCCTCCTGTTCCTACCAGACCCTGAAAGGAGCTGTGGGAGAAATTTAGAGGGAAAGCTCTAGCAGCAGAGGGCAGAAATAATTGAAGGATAATCTATGGCAAGATTGGGGGATTAGAAGACTAGTTGAAGGCAGAGGTGCTGATTCAAAGATAGGGTGATATGATCTTTCCTAGATAAGTGATATGGAAAAGAAAGGAAGAAAGCTAATTTCAGATGAGTGTGGAGGTGTGATTGGGAAGACATTGAGGCTGAGTGCCTTTTTTAACCAATAGCATTTTATTTTCTTTTTAACACTTTTCATTGTGTAATATAACATTTACAGAATGCAAAGAATGAAAAAAAGCAACAGTTTTCAAAGCACTCTTCAACAAGTAGTTATAGGACAGATTTGAGTTTGTCACGGGCTACCATGTGATTATCTCAGATTTTTCCTTGTAGCTGCTCCAGAACATTGGAGGAGGAATTGCTTTAATCCCGACCTGATTATCCTTCATTCTTATCTGTGAATACCAGGTTATACATATATCGAACAGCCTCTAAAAATCAAGAAATAATAATTACCACTCTGGACAAATTGTGACTGTTACAAGAGCTTACAATCTAGGCCTCTGATTTCTTAAAAGCATTTTCTAAATGAGACCATGCAATACTTACCCTTTTGTTTCTGGTTTATTTTGCCTCACCAAATGTCCCACAGGTTCATTCACAATTTTGCATGCTTCACATCTTTGTTCCCTTTTGGAGCAGCACAATATTTGATCATGTGTATACACTGTCATTCACCAATCTACTTGTCAGTCAGTGCATCCTTCAGCCACCTGCATTCATTAGGCATCGTTTATAATGTCCAAAGTCCACATCCAGCAACACTCTCAATTTTAGATAATTTCATTGTTCCCGAGAGAGAGATAACCAATAAACACACCTTCACCAAATAGCTGAAAGCCATTACTATGCTTCAATATGCATTTCTATTTTATAATAATTTAGAAAATGATACTAAAGTCCATATGAAGAAATAGATTATATTTGCAAGGAGGTCTGCTAATCCTATGGACCAAGGGAATGATCATTGTCATTTCAACTGGACTTTTCTCCATAAATGCTCAGAAGTTCATATTCATATGGAACACTGCCAGACTCACTGCCTCACTCCCAGCCACTCCTGAGTCCCTCACTCTAGAAGGGCACTTTCCATCAGCAATGAGAAGAGGGCCACAGAGGTCATGAAATGTAACTAGAAATGTAAGCAAAAGCAAAACAAACAACAAGTAGATGAAACTAATTTTATTATGTACATTATCTTCTAAATATATCCCAATACTATTTTGACCTCCAATCAATATAGTGAATTATTAAAAGAAGATTTGGTCTTTTTATCTTGTAATAAGTCTCCTGGACTTGGTGTCTCTTTTATAATTATAGCAGGTCTCAGTTCAGACTCACTGTAGCTTAAGTACCTAACAGCAACATGGGGCCAGAGGCTTGCATATTGCAAAAGCAATATAGAGTACAGGGAGGCAAACTTTTTGAGTATAGGAGCATTTTGCAAATATTTATTACATTTCAGGCACAGTGATCTCAGTAGTGACTGCTCAAATTGTTCAATGCAGAGGGAAAGCAACTACAGAAAACAAATAATGGAATTGACATGAGTGCATTTCAATAAAACCTCGTTTAAAAAATCAGGCAGGGGTCCAGACTTGACCATTGCATCTTATTTGTTCAATGTTGGTCTAGATTTCCATGTAACAGATTGTCTTTCCTCCCTCCATGGCCACTTTAACCCAGATGCAGGTCCAGGAGTCCATTCTGCTGGATTCCCTCCTCTGCCTCCACTCCTCTGCTCCCCTGGTCTCCCCATCTAGTTCTGGACCCTTTTACCTTAACCTCTCTTAGCACTGAATCTGATCTCACACCGAGAAGACCCTTCTTGCTTTAGGGGGGCTGTGTGGTTCCTCATGTTCCTCAGAGTGGAGCAGCCCCAGGATGAGCTGAGCTCTCTCTCCCTCACACTGGCTGCCTTTCCTCCCAGCCCTCCCTGGGCTGTTTTCCCCTTAGGGATGAAGGAGGGGAGGAGCCAGGAGGGTTAAGGGGGCCTCCCACCTGTTCCCAAGGGAATGGGGCACAAGAGAGAGGACAGGCAGGATTCTAGGCTTCACAGCTACCAGGTCTTGTTTGGTTTGTTACTGTCCTTTGTCCTTCTGGTTACTGAATCCAGAGCAAACCCCTCAGTGAACTACTCAGCTGAAAATGGTCTTCTGTTATTTCCTGCAGGGGAGGCCCCTCACTGAGCTCCTGGCTTAGCTTAGGGAGGGCCTATGTTCTGTGCCCCCTGGGGCAAAGCAGCCAAGAGTTCTTGTCCCCTGAGGAAGCTCAGGCCAGGCCCTGCCCAGCCCCAAGCAAACGGGACTAAGGGGAGCTCAAGATAGGGGCCCTCCAGGTTGGGTGATGATTTGCATGTGGGATCCTCCCTCCTCCGTGTGGATCAGGTGGGTAAAAGAGATGTTGGGCTGCTCTGTTGCAGCTGTGGGACTTATGGAACAGAGCTCTTGGGGCATCTCCGCCATGGCCTGGACCCCCTTCCTCCTCACCCTCCTCACTCTCTGCCCAGGTGACCAGCTGTCAAGGGGTCAGGAGAAGGGACAAGGAGAGGACACTCAGGAGCCACCATATTCCTCTAGTCCTGGGGAAGTGACACAGTAATGACCTCAGACTCACCATTCCTGTGTGTTTCTTTCTTTATTCCAGGGTCCTGGGCACAGTCTGGGCTGATGCAGGAAACCTCAGTGTCAGGGTCACTTGGAGAGACCATCACCATGACTTGCAAAGGGAGCACACTTCTTGGAATACTTGGTGCAGCCTGGTACCAACAGTTCCCTGGGGGCACCCCCAAGACTGTGATGCTTGGAACTTCTCAGCCCTCAGGGATCCCAGACCGGTTCTCTGGCTCCAAATCAGGCAGCGCAGCCTCCCTGACCATCTCAGGGATCCAGCCTGAGGACGAGGCTGTCTATTACTGCTCAATAGTTGATGCCAGCACCCGCACACCCACAGTGCTCCAGACTCATGGGGAAGTGAGACATAAACCTCCTCTACCTCTGTCTGGCCCCTTGCCTCTTCACCCTGCTTTAGTTTCCTGTAAAACTACAAATTTAATAATAAAATATTTAAAATGAAATGCTTATTTATAGCTATTGAAATTGCTAAAGTTATAAAATCTAACATGAAATGTTGGTAGGACATAAATCAAGTAGAACCTTCAAGGTTACTGGTTGACCTATAAAATGTTATGACTTCTCTGAAAACCATCTTCTGAGTTTCTTCTGAAATTAATCATGCACTTTATTTGTGACTTAGAAATTCTAACTTCATGTAAATACAGGTAAACACATGCACATGAAAAATTATGTGTACTGGTTTTATTTATAAGAGTCAAATGAGGAAAACAAGCATTTGGCATGTCAGCAGGAGAAAGTATAAACACATTCTTGTATAGGAATGTGAAGGGCTGCTCGTCAAGCCATAACAGCCACTCAACTACTGAGTCATGTGAGCAGTATTTTTTTTTCTTAAAAATAGATTTATTCATTTAATAGCTTTTACTATTATTTACTAAATAATATCTAATATTTAAATGCTACTTAATATCATTTAATATTTTCTTTTATTTAAATTTATGTTTCCCTGCTTTTAAGTAAATAGGAACGTAACATGTAATATTTTATAACTAGACATTTCGACTTCATAACGTATCACAGATATCTTTCCTTAATGTACAATGAACTTTCTCACTTAAAAAAAAATCTGTATACTATTTTATTCTGTGGATATTCCATAGATTTTTTTAACTACTCCTCTACTGATAGACACCCAGATTTTGGTGTAATAAAAGACACTGTACTAAAAATGCTTTCATTAATATCTCTATACTTCTCTATTTCCTTATAATAAGACCTGATCATTAAAAATGTGGATACAAGTGCCAAGGTGTCCTGTAAAAGGGTTGCCTCCATTCACACCATACCAAACAGCAAGTAAGAGAGCCTACACTGAGCCATAGCAGTCCTGTTACTTTTGCCAGTCTGATAGGCAAAATGTATCTGGTGTTTTACCTGCGTCTTTTTTTTTTTTTTTATTAATTGTGAGGCTGTGAGGCTGTTCCAAAGTTTCCTGGCCATTTGTATGTGAGGTAGGTTCCAAAGGCTGCAGAACTGGGGTTGGGGGAGGTGTGGCCATAGGTATTCATTCCAAAAGGAGCAGCCCAGGCAGGGGTGGAGAGGTGGGAACAGGCACGGTACCTTCCGGAAGGGTTTGACTATTGGTTTGGTTATTACAGGGTGTGGGATGCCGGAGGGGAAGGGTGGAACGTAAGGCTAGACCTTAGCCTGATCATAGAAGCCTAGAGCATAACTTGGTGGTTGGGATATAGGAGCCCTGGATGGATTTTTTTTTTATTATTAATTAACGGAAAAAAAGAAATTAACCCAACATTTAGAAATCATACCATTCTACATATGCAATCTTAATAATTCTTAACATCATCACATAGATGCATGATCATCGTTTCTTAGTACATTTGCATCAGTTTAGGAGAACTAGCAACACAACCGAAAAAGATATAGAATGTTAATATAGAAAAAAAATAAAAGTAGTAATAGTAAAAAACAAAACAAAACAAAACAAAACAAAAACCTATAGCTCAGACGCAGCTTCATTCAGTGTTTTAACATGATTACTTGACAATTAGGTATGATTGTGCTGTCCATTTTTGAGTTTTTGTATCTAGTCCTGTTGCACAGTCTGTATCCCTTCAGCTCCAATTACCCATTATCTTACCCTGTTTCTAACTCCTGCTGGACTCTGTTACCAATGACATATTCCAAGTTTATTCTCGAATGTCGATTCACATCATTGGAACAATACAGTATTTTTCTTTTAGTTTTTGGCTAGACTCACTCAGCATAATGTTCTCTAGGTCAATCCATGTTATTACATGCTTCATAAGTTTATCCTGTCTTAAAGCTGCATAATATTCCATCGTATGTATATACCACAGTTTGTTTAGCCACTCGTCTGTTGATGGACACTTTGGCTGTTTCCATCTCTTTGCAATTGTAAATAACGCTGCTATAAACATTGGTGTGCAAATGTCCGTTTGTGTCTTTGCCCTTAAGTCCTTTGAGTAGATTCCCAGCAATGGTATTGCTGGGTCATATGGCAATTCTATATTCAGCTTTTTGAGGAACAGCCAAACTGCCTTACAGTGGTTGGACTATTTGACATTCCCACCAACAGTGAATAAGTGTGCCTCGTTCTCCGCACCCTCTCCAGCACTTGTCATTTTCTGTTTTGTTGATAATCGCCATTCTGGTGGGTGTGAGATGATATCTCATTGTGGTTTTGATTTGCATTTCTCTAATGGCCAGGGACATTGAGCATCTCTTCATGTGCCTCTTGGCCATTTGTATTTTCTCTTCTGAGAAGTGTCTGTTCAAGTCTTTTTCCCATTTTGTAATTGGGTTGGCTGTCTTTTTGTTGTTGAGTTGAACAATCTCTTTATAAATTCTGGATACTAGACCTTCATCTGATATGTCATTTCCAAATATTGTCTCCCATTGTGTAGGCTGTCTTTCTACTTTCTTGATGAAGTTCTTTGATGCACAAAAGTGTTTAATTTTGAGGAGTTCCCATTTATTTATTTCCTTCTTCAGTGCTCTTACTTTAGGTTTAAGGTCCATAAAACCGCCTCCAATTGTAAGATTCATAAGATATCTCCCTACATTTTCCTCTAACTGTTTTATGGTCTTAGACCTAATGTTTAGATCTTTGACCCATTTTGAGTTAACTTTTGTATAGGGTGTGAGAGATGGGTCTTCTTTCATTCTTTTGCATATGGATATCCAGTTCTCTAGGCACCATTTATTGAAGAGACTGTTCTGTCCCAGGTGAGTTGGCTTGACTGCCTTATCAAAGATCAAATGTCCATAGATGAGAGGGTCTATATCTGAGCACTGTATTCAATTCCATTGGTCGATACATCTATCTTTATGCCAATACCATGGTTTTGACCACTGTGGCTTCATAATATGCCTTAAAGTCAGGCAGCGTAAGACCTCCGGCTTCGTTTTTTTCCTCAAGATGTTTTTAGCAATTTGGGGCACCCTGCCCTTCCAGATAAATTTGCTTATGGGTTTTTCTATTTCTGAAAAATAAGTTGTTGGGATTTTGATTGGTATTGCATTGAATCTGTAAATCAATTTAGGTAGGATTGACATCTTAACTATATTTAGTCTTCCAATCCATGAACACGGTATGCCCTTCCATCTATTTAGGTCTGTGATTTCTTTTAACAGTTTTTTGTAGTTTTCTTTATATATGTTTTTTGTCTCTTTAGTTAAATTTATTTCTAGGTATTTCATTCTTTTAGTTGCAATTGTAAATGGGATTCGTTTCTTGATTTCCCCCTCAGCTTGTTCATTACTAGTGTATAGAAATGCTACAGATTTTTGAATGTTGATCTTGTAACCTGCTACTTTGCTGTACTCATTTATTAGCTCTAGTAGTTTTGTTGTGGATTTTTCTGGGTTTTCGACGTATAGTATCATATCATCTGCAAACAGTGATAGTTTTACTTCTTCCTTTCCAATTTTGATGCCTTGTACTTCTTTTTCTTGTCTAATTGCTCTGGCTAGAACCTCCAACACAATGTTGAATAATAGTGGTGATAGTGGACATCCTTGTCTTGTTCCTGATCTTAGGGGGAAAGTTTTCAATTTTTCCCCATTGAGGATGATATTAGCTGTGGGTTTTTCATATATTCCCTCTATCATTTTAAGGAAGTTCCCTTGTATTCCTACCTTTTGAAGTGTTTTCAACAGGAAAGGATGTTGAATCTTGTCGAATGCCTTCTCTGCATCAATTGAGATGATCATGTGATTTTTCTGCTTTGATTTGTTGATATGGTGTATTACATTAATTGATTTTCTTATGTTGAACCATCCTTGCATACCTGGGATGAATCCTACTTGGTCATGATGTATAATTCTTTTAATGTGTTGTTGGATACGATTTGCTAGAATTTTATTGAGGATTTTTGCATCTATATTCATTAGAGAGATTGGCCTGTAGTTTTCTTTTTTTGTAATATCTTTGCCTGGTTTTGGTATGAGGGTGATGTTGGCTTCATAGAATGAATTAGGTAGTTTTCCCTCCACTTCGATTTTTTTGAAGAGTTTGAGGAGAGTTGGTACTAATTCATTCTGGAATGTTTGATAGAATTCACATGCGAAGCCGTCTGGTCCTGGACTTTTCTTTTTAGGAAGCTTTTGAATGACTAACTCAATTTCTTTACTTGTGATTGGTTTGTTGAGGTCATCTATGTCTTCTTGAGTCAAAGTTGGTTGTTCATGTCTTTCCAGCAACCCGTCCATTTCATCTAAATTGTTATATTTATTAGCATAAAGTTGTTCATAGTATCCTGTTATTACCTCCTTTATTTCTGTGAGGTCAGTAGTTATGTCTCCTCTTCCATTTCTGATCTTATTTATTTGCATCCTCTCTCTTCTTCTTTTTATCAATCTTGCTAAGGGCCCATCAATCTTGTTGATTTTCTCATAGAACCAACTTCTGGTCTTATTGATTTTCTCTATTGTTTTCATGTTTTCAATTTCATTTATTTCTGCTCTAATCTTTATTATTTCTTTCCTTTTGCTTGCTTTGGGATTAGTTTGCTGTTCTTTCTCCAGTTCTTCCAAGTGGACAGTTAATTCCTGCCTTTTTGCCTTTTCTTCTTTTCTGATATAGGCATTTAGGGCAATAAATTTCCCTCTTAGCACTGCCTTTGCTGCGTCCCATAAGTTTTGATATGTTGTGTTTTCATTTTCATTTGCCTCGAGGTATTTGCTAATTTCTCTTGCAATTTCTTCCTTGACCCACTCGTTGTTTAAGAGTGTGTTGTTGAGCCTCCATGTATTTGTGAATTTTCTGGCACTCTGCCTATTATTGATTTCAAACTTCATTCCTTTATGATTCGAGAAAGTGTTGTGTATGATTTCAATCTTTTTAAATTTGTTAAGACTTGCTTTGTGACCCAGCATATGGTCTATCTTTGAGAATGATCCATGAGCACTTGAGGAAAAGGTGTATCCTGCTGTTGTGGGATGTAATATCCTATAAATGTCTGTTAAGTCTAGCTCCTTTATAGTAATATTCAGATTCTCTATTTCTTTATTGATCCTCTGTCTAGATGTTCCGTCCATTGATGAGAGCGGTGAATTGAAGTCTCCAACTATTATGGTGTATGAGTCTATTTCCCTTTTCAGTGTTTGCAGTGTATTCCTCAGGTATTTTGGGGCATTCTGGTTCGGTGCATAGATATTTATGATTGTTATGTCTTCTTGTTTAATTGTTCATTTTATTAGTAGATAGTGTCCTTCTTTGTCTCTTTTAACTGCTTTACATTTGAAGTCTAATTTGTTGGATATTAGTATAACTACTCCTGCTCTTTTCTGGTTGTTATTTGCATGAAATATCTTTTCCCAACCTTTCACTTTCAACCTATGTTTATCTTTGGGTCTAAGGTGTGTTTCCTGTAGACAGCATATAGAAGGATCCTGATTTTTAATCCATTCTGCCAGTCTATGTCTTTTGATTGGGGAATTCAGTCCATTAACATTTAGAGTTATTACTGTTTGGATAATATTTTCCTCTAACATTTTGCCTTTTGTATTATATATATCATATCAGATTTTCCCTCTTTCTACAGTCTTCTCCATACCTCTCTCTTGTCTTTTTGTATCTGACCTTAGTGCTCCCTTTAGTATTTCTTACAGAGCTGGTCTCTTGGTCACAAATTCTCTCAGTGACTTTTTGTCTGAGAATGTTTTAATTTCTCCCTCGTTTTTGGAGGACAATTTTGCTGGATATAGGAGTCTTGGTTGGCAGTTTTTCTCTTTTAGTAATTTAAATATGTCATCCCACTGTCTTCTAGCTTCCATGGTTTCTGCTGAGAAATCTACACATAGTCTTATTGGGTTTCCCTTGTATGTGATGGATTGTTTTTCTCTTGCTGCTTTCAAGATACTTTCCTTCTCTTTGACCTCTGACTTTCTAACTAGTAAGTGTCTTGGAGAACGCCTATTTGGGTCTAATCTCTTTGGGGTGCACTGCACTTCTTGGATCTGTAATTTTAGGTCTTTCATAAGAGTTGGGAAATTTTCAGTGATAATTTCTTCCATTAGTTTTTCTCCTCCTTTTCCCTTCTCTTCTCCTTCTGGGACACCCACAACACGTATATTTGTGCGGTTCATATTGTCCTTGAGTTCCCTGATACCCTGTTCAAATTTTTCCATTCTTTTCCCGATAGTTTCTGTTTCTTTTTGGAATTCAGATGTTCCATTCTCCAAATCACTAATTCTATCTTCTGTCTCTTTAAATCTATCATTGTAGGTATCCATTGTTTTTTCCACCTTTTCTACTTTATCCTTCACTTCCATAAGTTCTGTGATTTGTTTTTTCAGTTTTTCTATTTCTTATTTTTGTTCAACCCATGTCTTCTTCATGTCCTCCCTCAATTTATCGATTTCATTTTTGAAGAGGTTTTCCATTTCTGTTCATATATTCAGCATTAGTTGTCTCAGCTCCTGTATCTCATTTGAACTATTGATTTGTTCCTTTGACTGGGCCATATTCTCAATCTTCTGAGCGTGGACCATTATCTTCTGCTGGCATCTGGGCATTTAGTCAGTTTTCCCTGGGTGTCGGACCCAAGAAGGTTGTAAGATTTTTCTGTGAAATCTCTGGGTTCTGTTTTTCTTATCCTGCCCAGTAGGTTGCGCTCGTGGCACATGTTTGTCTCACGTGTTTGGAAGGGATTCCTCTGGTCACCGTTCTCCGTGGTCTGGGGATTTCTGATCCAATTCTCTCAGTTGGTCTGGGGGCTGCGCGTGGTGGGGGTGTCAACTGCCGCGTCGTGAGGGGACCCTGTGGCTCCTTTTTAAATGCCCCTATTGGTGTTTGGTTGGACCCAGTCCCTGCCACTCTCAGAAATTTCCTCCTCTCCCTGGAGGGGCATCGGTCGCTGGCCGCTGCGGCCTGGGGAACTCGCCACCGCACCAGGAAGCTGCCCGCGGGGGAGGGGCGTCGGTCGCCGGCCGCTGTGGCCTGGGGAACTCGCCACCGCACCAGGAAGCTGCCTGCGGGGGAGGGGCGCCAGTTGCCGGCCACCGTGGCTTGGGTAGCCCTCTGATCCGAGACTTGTAGCTGGTCCAGGAAGCTGCCCGCAAAAGAGGGGTGCCGGCTGCTGCGGCTTGGGAAACTTGCCTCTCCGAGACTCTCAGCTGGCCTGGGAAGGAGGGAGGGAGGTGCTCTGGCCGCCAGCTGCCGCAGCTCGGGGAATCACGCGCCACTCGGGGATCTCACCGCAGCAGAGTCTCGCAGTCAGTCTCAGCAGTATTGTTTTGACCCTCATTTCTGATCAATGTCTGCATTGGAAAAATGCTACCTCCAAACCAGGTGAAGGGTGGGGGTTTGGGGTAGCCCTGGGGTCTCCTCTCACATCTCTGCCTCTTCTCTGAATCTACACCTTAATGTTTGTGCAGGGAGGAATAACAGGACAATGATATTTATTGCACATATCCTGTCCTCTCTTCTTTGAGTGGACTATGCCCCTGCAGTGGCGGTGAGTAGCTGTCCCCTTCTTATCAGCCTTCACTGACACTCACTTTCCAGTCTCTGGTGTGGAGAGGGAGACCCACAGGCATTGCTGATGAGGAGCTCAGGCCCAAGCTGGTCCCAGGCATTTTCAGGTTCCTCCTTTTTAGCTGCATCTTCCAAGTGCTTCACAGTCTTCTCTGCTGGACAATCCCTGGAAGGTCTGTAGTATCCATTCTCCTTGGTTACCTTGACTCCAATTCTGGTTGAGATACTGTGTAAAATCCACCTTTTACCTCTTAGAACAGAAAATGTGAGGAAGTAGTCTTTTCTTCTCTCTGTCTGTTCTTATTGCCATCTCATTTCTCTCTAGTTGTTATTTCCCAAGTTCTTTAGCAGGGAATGTGGCATCGGTAGAGTCAAGCAAAATGCCCTAAAACCTTAGGAGTAATTCTATGGCAGCTGTCATTTCTTCAATTTGGGGCACACAAAGCAGTCATGGATCCTTCTCATCTTTCCCTCAGGGAGAAGAAAGTTCCTCTTCAGAGCTTTCTGCTCCCTCTATCCCTGTTTTATGATAAGCAGAATATAGGAGAATTATATTGAAATGACACCAGTCAGAAAGTCTAGTTTCTGAGATGACCCCTTGGGGGCCAATTCTAGGGAAACAGAAAAGAGCACGTCATAGCCCACTTGCCACCAACATACACTAGGGCAGAAATTCTAGGAGCTAGTTTGGCTGCAAAGAGCTATACAACTCAGGCAGGCATGGGACAGGCATACAAAGTGCAAGAGAGTCCACAAAGGGCATCCCAAATGGCCTAGGTCCTGCCAGCTTTGACTTCCCTGTCCAAGGATCACATGGGTTTTGGTAGCATGGTGACTGCTTCAAGGAAGCCCTCATGACTCCACCTTCTGGGTTCACAGTCCTTTGGAGACCCATCATGCACTATGCCTGAGGGCATTTGGTGAAGGGATGGTGGCCCTCCTAAGGTTAGGAGGGCAGAGACACTGGGTTTCTGTCAAGGTAGCTCCATTGCCCTCTCTGTCTCTTGCCCTTTTAGAAGTTCATCTCAGTGCTCACTGATCACCCACTTGAAGGAAATCCAGCTGCCAGTTGGGGAGTCCTCCTCATGGGGGGACCTAAAGTTTCTTCTCATAGGATCTGTCTGTGGGCTTAGGAGTGGACCCTGCAGTCCCTGCCACATGCTCAGAGGTCTGCTGACTTTCACAACAGCTTCACAGCAAATTAGGGGGAACCCTGAGCCAGAACCACACAGCAAAGCTGCCCCAGAACTTCTGACCCACAAAAATGTATTTGAGAATCAATGGATTTTGTTTTCAACTGCAAAGTTTGGGGTTAATTTGTCACTTCACTGTAGGTCACTAGTACAGCCTGTTTTTAGGATATCAATATAAAGATATGTAACTCCATATATTAGCCTTCCCTCAAATGTTTTGCCTGAGAACGCTGTTGCAATCAGGTTTGTCATGACACCCCACTCCTGGAGCAAACTGAGTCGTAAACCAGGACCCACAGTGGACACAACCCAGACATGTAGCCCCAGGAAAGCATCTATGGTGAAATCTCAGCAGTTAGCTGCACATCCACAGGCATCCTGCTGAGAGCCACCTGTGATCAAAAGGTCTTTGCAATAGCATCTTACTGAGGATTCTGCATCTTGGAGGAACTAAATTGATGTCCAATTTCAATACAGCCTTGAACTGAGGGTGGAATAAACAGTTCCTAGTTCTTTCATCAATGGTGATGCCCTGCCCTCTGAAAACCAGGTGGCGCTGTGGCACTGCTCTGTGCCTCCAACACTGGGCATCAGTTGGGACCAGTGACTCAAAGTGTTCCAGTCCTGGGGGGCTGGGCCTGTGCTCAATGCTGTGGACTCAACAGCTGAGTCCTCTATAGCCTGGCAGAGTCCCCTGAGGGAGGAAATTTTTTTATCATCTCAGCAGCTGCTTCCTCCCAGGGCTCTACCAAGAGGCAAACCCAACCAACATCATCCTCAGTCCACCAGATGAGCTGAGCTCCAGCATCAGGGCTAAAGGAGGGCCTGGACAGGCAGTAGATGGGAGCACATTGGCATGAACAGCCCCTCCTCTGACAGAGAGTGGGGGAAAAATGGAGGTCTGTGGCAGACAGCTCCACCGTGGATCCCACAGGGCTGTGTCCACCATGGCCTGGACTCCTCTCCTCCTTGTGCTCCTCTCCCACTGCACAGGAAGAGACAGTCTTCAGAGACCCCTTGGAAATCTTCCAGCCTTTGTCAGACACTCTAATTCAGACCTCAAGCAGCTTTCCTGGTCCATACTCCATCTCCCAAATGTGTCTGTGTTTACAGGTTCCCTCTCCCAGCCTCTGCTGACTCAGCCACTCTCCCTCTTAGCATCTCAGGGAACAACAGTCAGACTCACCTGTACCATGAGCAGTGGTATTAGTGTTGGTGGCTGCAGCATATGCTTGTATGAGCAGAAGGCAGGAAGCACCCCTGTGTTCTTCCTGTACTACTCCTCAGACTCAGACAAGCAGCAGGGACCTGCAACCCCACTTGAGTCTCTGTTTCCAAAGGTACCTCAAGCAATGCTGCATAATTGCATTTCTTGAGGCTGCAGCCCAAGGACAAGGCTAACTATTTCTATGTGATTGGGGACAGCAGTTCTGCTCACAGTGGCAAGAGCAGATGGGGAATTGGAAGAAAACCTTGGCCTCACAGTCTCCAGCTATGTTTCTTTTCTCTTATTAAAATAAATTCCATATGTACTGAATATACATGGATATAGTTTCTGGTTCCCAATGGCTTACCCCATTTTATCATTCAATGTCTCTGAATTATCAGGGAAGGAAAAACAGGAAACATATAAACAGAAAAAAGTCTATTATCATGACAATTGTGCATTCTACCCCTGGATAGATAGGCCATATGGGGTAAATAGGAGTCTGTAGAGCTGGGATATTCCTCTTGGAGGAAAGCATCTCTGCCTTTGGTCCTATTCTCCTTGGGTCAGAGGCCTGGGGAGGCTCCAATGGATGGACAGTCCTCAAGAACATGAACACAGCACATTACGGTCAGAGCATAGATGTCCCCTACTCTTATATCACCCGGAACCAGGGCTGGCTGAGGTGCCCTGTGGCCCAGCACAAGGTATGAAGATGTGAAGTGTTGCCTGAGGATGTGGGTTCTGGGAGAAGTGTATGCACTGGGTTGACTGGGCTCACTTGCTGGTGCTTATGTCTACAGTTGTAATATCAGGGAGAGGGGTTAGACATGGTGAGAATTAGGGCCCTGATACCAGCAAATGGCCCATAATTGCTGTGGAACCCTGATCCTACTCCAGGGAAGGGTGGAGGTAGGTCCAACTGATGTGAATTTCCCACAGCTGATGCCTCTCAGGAGCCCTGGTGACCCATGTGTGTGGTTCATGCTGTGCTCACAGGAATTGAGATATATCCTCCACTCCTTCCACATCCCTTTGGAGGTCTGCCTCCCTCAGGGTGTAAGGGTGGGTACATGGACCACCAGAAGCAGGAACTCCCAAATATAGCAAAAAATAACTCCAGCCCAGGAAGCTCCTGAGCAGGCCTCAGATTCTGTGGTCAGTATCTCCTGTATGCAGAGTTGTGGAAACATTATGGGTTACCATGGTGATTGGTACCTAGGGATCCCAGGCAGAAGTCCTGCAGTAGGGAACTCCTTCAGGAGTTCTGGACATCCCCTTGGGTCTAGGAAGAGTGGTCATCACTTCAGAAAAGCTGAGTGTATCACCCATGCACCAAGAGCTCCCTCCATGTGCCCATGAAATCCATCATGCCCATTAAATTTGCCTGGAAACAATGCCACATCAGCTTTTGTCTCCTACTGTCACTTGTGCAACCAAAACCATGTGTAATGCTCTAAACTTGGTCTCTTTATGGGGTTAATGAAATGAACCCTTTTTCTTCTTACTTTCTCAATGACCAAAGAATCATTGTGGGTCCAGAAGCAAAATTGCCTCAATACATACTAGGTAGGAAATGACAGGAAGGTCAGAGGTCCAGAATGTGTGACCCAGGAGACAGTTATCCTGCTGCTTTGAACTCAAAATGCTCCCTGCTCCTGGCTACCATTTTCTAAACTCTGCAGCTTTTAGCAGGGCTTGGCTTCTGTCTTTCTCCTCAGATTTCAACCTTTAGAGCTCCAGAGTTCACAGGTACATCCCAACCTTTCCACAAAGGAGATAATACTAAGCCCCCCCCCCCACTTTCTAAGATGAGGTTGGGGAGGTGGTGCATCAATAGGCTGATATGGATGATATTGTGGATTCTCTTCAATTGGGCAGGACTGTGCCATTTCCAGGAAGAGGACCATATGCTCCTCTGGTCCTTGCTGTCCTGTAGACCATACAGGCTGTCCATCACTTCTTGAAGGCTTCCACAATGTTGTAGATGCCTGAGCATCTGAGCTGCCAACTCACACTGGTTTGAGGTTGAGTGTGCTGTCACTGTATCAAGCATGATGATGGCCCCCAGTATTGAGGTTGATCCTATAGTAATCCTTGTGCACCCAGACACAAGGGAAATTGGCAAGCTATGCTGTTCTGCACTTTTCCACATTCTTTTCATTTCAGAAGTGTGTGGGCTGGTAGCAAATCAGCTTGGTGCATGTCCACTCACCCCTCTGCCTCCAGACTAAGTTTCCTTCCTTGTTCCAGGCTTCCTCCACCATGCCCAAGTTCTATGCATGAACAGAAGAATTCTGGCCCATGAAGCATGAGATGAGGTCAGTGTCACATGAGATGGAGCCCAGAAGGATGCTGGTATTGATGTATCTTAGACTTATTTGTAGATTTAAGTATTCAGCAGCAAGCCAATGGACAGAATTATGAGAAGGACCTGGAGACTGCAAGTTTCCACTGGCTTCATGTCCTTCTCTTCCAGCACAGATAGCCACTTGGCCCTGCTCTCTAGAATGGTGATGCCTACCCATTGATCAAGTCCCAAAGCACAATGGGTGTGGGAATCATGCGGGGGCCATCATACAAGACCAAGGATGTACCTGTGGCCAGCACAGTTACCAGCCAATTCCACCCCATACACAGTCAATTGCAGTGTACTGCAGGATGATGTCACTGCAGGTCATGTTGTCATGAAGCACATGCTCCATCAGGTGCTTGAGGAGGTTGCCCTGGTTTAATGTACCAGGCACTTGGGAGTGCCCATTTTTTCACAATGAAATACATTAAAGAGAGAATAGTTGAAAAGCAGCTTCTCAAACTCTGGGTAGGGGGCTTGCTATCCTGTCCTGCTTTCAAAAAAAGAAGTCAGAAAGTGATCTTTGGAATCTTGGAAATATCTATGTTCTCCTTTGTGGTGATATAAGGTAACACTACCTACATTTTCAAGTCTGACAATCCCTTCTCAACCTCCTGAGCTTTTCCATGTAGCTGTGTACATTGCATTGTTCACCATGGCCTCCACAGAAATGATAAGCTTCATCTTATTTTGTGAAAACCAGAAGACATTTAACACCAAAGTCTGGGGAGGTGGAGGTCCAAATGGCATCAATACTGACATGTTTTTCACAGCATGTGCCCATTTGGGCAAATAACCAACTACCCAATTTCATATCTTCATGTCCATTTTCCTCATTGTTGCAGCAAAGTGGGACACTCATTGCCTCAACTCTTCAAGAGTCACCTTTATGATTTCCTCTTTGTCTTCCCATGCAACAGAAAAGGAGACCTGGACATTCTCCTTGTGTTGCAATAGGTTTCCAGGATAATTTAGGTGACTGCCTTTAAAACAGTCAGGCACATCCATGATCCCTTTTGATGTGTCCACAACCTCAGCATACATGCATGAGAAGACAATGCTGCTGAATTTCTAGAACTCTGCCCAGTAGTCTGAATAGGACTCCACTGACCAATGGCACAAGTCAATATAATTTCCAAGTGCCTGGCTGCTGGTAGCACTGACCACTGCTAGTAAGCAATTTTTCTGTGTGTGCTTCCTGCTGCCAGGCACCCACATCACCTGGGTTCCATGACTTCCTTGTACCTGGCCCATGGTTCTTTGGACTTGGCTGTGGTGCACACAGTGTGAGCAGGGGTGACTCAGCAGTGAGCATGGAATGAGCATGACTTGCTGCCCTGGCAGGACATTATGTGCACCCTGTCCTGAGCCCCAGTTTAATATCAGTTTGATTGTAAGTAATAATCCATTATTGTAGCTTTTCTCTCATCTCAATTATTGTAGGGATAAGGATCCAATGATCTTATTTTTATTAAGAATATCCTTCAGCCATTTTCATGGATTTTCTGATGCCAGGGATTAATGATGGCCATTTTCCATAGGAAGCCCCAAGTTCACTTCTACTCCCTTGAAGTGAAAGCATGGAACACAAAGCAGGAAGATCCTGGGCCTGTGGGTTGGAAGCCAACTAGACTGACATGTTATAAACAATCCACAACCAGTCTCCACAGGGTATCTCTAGTGATCACACAGGTCCTTTGGGGTGGGGTTACAATGAGGATTCCAACTCAGGGATCTGGAATTGGACCTGAGGCTCTGAATTTCTAATTAGAACCCCCACTGACAAAATTTATGGTCATTTTTGATAATAATAACCCATGAGAATCACATAAAAAAAGGGGAGTTCTCAGCAGAAATGAAAGAGTATAATCCTGAACTGAGAAAATGAATGACTTAGATCAAAAAAGAAGTACCCAGTGCAGGCAGAAAGCAGGTAAAAAAGGACTATGGCAAGAGGACAGAAAGTGGAAGGTGCTCCTCTTTCTTTAGCAGCAAGAAAACCAAAATGGCACTCATCTCTGCCTGAAATTCCCTCAGCCTCTTGTCCCACCTCCCATTGGCTTCTCCCCTACATTCTTAAGTACTGACTGTCCACACCCTCTCACCATCCCAGATCTTACTCTTGATGCCCCTTTAAATCCTCAGTCCCCTCTCTTTCTACCCCTCTCCTTCCCCCAGGCCTCCTCAGTTAAGTACCGTGTCTCAATATCAGGAAAGCCACAGACATTACCCCAGATTCTTCCTTGGATGTTGGCACTCACAACCCCTTCCCCATATAGAACCTCTAATTCCTTAGTTTGTCAGGGACAGGTTGGCTGATTCTCCTTTATCACCCACACTGCAACCTTCTACTTCCTGGGTTGTCCTCATTTTTCACTGAATTTAGTGAACCATGTGACATGCTCATTTATTCTCCTAAACCCTCCCATCTGCCCCTTCATCTGATCATGTGAAGGATAAGATAGGAAGAGGCCTCTGGCCTTGTGAGCAGCCCAGAAGTGAGTTCCTGACTAGACTGTCCCAGTTTTGGGGCAATGTATGTTTCTAAGCCATGTAGCATGTGTGAGACATGCTGTCCCCTGAGGACTCCTTCAGAAATGGGAAGAATTTCTAATTCTTATTGAAATGGCCCAAATAGAAAAGTAGAGGTGGAGTCTGGGTAGTTGGCAGGGATGGGCAGAGGTCAGGCTCCAGAAGGGGGGCAAAAGTCTCTGTCAGGGTCACAGTCATCTGACCCCATACACAACAGAGCTGGGCCTGGGCAGTGGGGAGCACTGTGGGCCTGCTGCTGATGGTCTGCAAGCCCTCAACTGGGACACCTGACCCCTACCTTACCTCTGTTCAGACTCACTGGGTCCCACAGCTGGGTCTTCTATGGGCCTTGGGAACCTCAGCCAGACCCAGCCCAGGCCCTGCACTCCTAGCAATGACACCAGCCACTGAGGCCTCCCTAGGGCCCAAGAAGGGAGAGGCAGTCAGGGGGAGAGGAGACCATTTTCCTGTAGGCCCCTGTCCCCTGGGGACTGAGGGAATAAGAGAGGCATGGGCCATATCTGCCCCATTAGAGTTCTGGTGTCTGCACTATGGCCTGAATGCCACTCAGCCTCCTCACCATCCTTGTCCACTGCACAGGTCAGTACTGTCCTCAGCATCTTGATGCGAAGAGTACTGGGAGACACTCACAAGTCACAAGTATCCTTCATTTCCACCCTTCCCCCAGGCCCTAATTGGTGTTTGTGTTTGCTAGGTCCATCTCCCATCCTGTGCTGGTGCACCTGCCCTCAGTATCTGCCTCCCTGGGGGCCTCAGTCAAGTTCACCTGCACCCTGAGCAGTGAGCACACCTACTATGTTACATGGTACCAGCAGAAGCCAGAGAAGAGGTTCCAGTTCATATCCTGAGGATGGGATCCCCAATTGCTTCCTGGACTCCAGCTCTAGGGCTGACCACTACTTACCCATCAATGACCTCCAACCTGAGGACAAGGCTGCCTATTTCTGTGAGGCAGACCATGGCAGTAGGAGCAGCTTTGTGTAATGCATAGTGACACAGACAGGGGGGAAATGAGATGAAAACCTCCCACTGATGTGCTCTGTCCCCTCCTCCCTCCACTGGTTTGATCAGAAGCTTGAGGGAAGCCTCCTCACCTGCCTGCAGTCTCCACCTACCCAGGTGTGTGGGTCATTCATTGCTTGTGTCAGAGAACAGTCTGTCACTGTGCTCTCTGATCATGCCTGTTTGTGACTCACAACACAAGATCATTTGTTTTGCAGAATATTTTCTCAGAAATTTTTGTAGCATGTGGGATCATATGTGGACAAACATGGTTGTCCCAACTCACTAGCCTCATGATGAATGTTTAGTTTCCAGACTATGTAGAGCCATTCACAGGTGCACTCAGCAGGACTGTCCATCAGATCCTGTTACTTTCATCCCCACTCAGTATTTGTGATCCATCCACACAGAGCAGGGCTCTGGCATTTCCATGGAAATCTGAGACCTTGACCCTGACTCCTCACTGTCCCACGTGCACACTGAGCTTCTCCCATCATTCACCACACCCCAGTCTCCTCAAAGTGTCCAAAGGGCTCAGATCAGCATACCTCTATGAGCTGGTAAAAATAAAATGGAAACATTTTTATACAGCAGGATGAGAGAGGCAGGGCTGTCTCTGCCCCTGAGGCTTTGAGAGGGCCCACCATTGTCCTCCCCAAAATGAAATGGCTCATGGGTAGGAGAAAGCCCTGGTGGAATCACTCCCTCCACTGATAGCCCATGTGGACATTCAAGACAGGAGAGGACCCTCTGTTCTGAATGGCCATCATTGCTGAGACCTTGGATATTAGCCCAGGATGGCATGATTGCAAAAGTTGTATGGCAAGGAGAGGCCCTCTGGGCCTGGCTCAGTCTCTACTACACATGGGACCAGACCTTGAGGACCTCCTTCCCCATCCATAGGAGGCCAACTTGTTTTTTTCCAAAGTTCTTGGAGTTATCTAGAACTCCTTTTTTTTATTAATTAAAAAAAATTAACAAAACATTTAGAAATCATTCCATTCTACATATACTATCAGTAATTCTTAATATCATCACATAGTTGCATATTCATCATTTCTTAGTACATTTGCATCAATTTAGAAAAAGAAATAAGAAGACAACAGAAAAAGAAATAAAATGATAATAGAGAGGAAAAAAAAAACAAAACTATACGTACCATACCCCTTATCTCTCGCCTTCACCTACCACTATTTCAAACTGAATTTATATTAACATCTGTTCCTCCTGTTATTTATTTTTATTCCATATGTTCTACTCTTCTGTTGATATAGTAGCTAAAATGAGCATCAAACATAAGGTTTTCACATTCACAGAGTCTCATTGTGAAAGCTATATCATTGTTCAATCATCATCAGGAAACATGGCTACTGGAACACAGCACTACATTTTCAGGCAATTCCCTCCAGCCTCTCCACTACATCCTGAACAACAAGGTGATATCTACTTAATGCATAAGAATAACCTCCAGGATAACCTCTCGACTCTGTTTGGAATCTCTCAGTCATTGACACTCTGTCTCATTTTACTCTTCCCCCTTTTGGTCGAGAAGGTTCTCTCAGTCTCTTGATGTTAATTCTCAGCTCATTCGAGGGTTTTTCTCAGTCCTTTGATGCTGAGTCTCAGCTCATTCCAGGATCTTTGTTCCACATTGCCAGGAAGGCCCACACCCCTGGGAGTCATGTCCCATGCAGAGAGGGGGAGGGTGGTGAGAATGCTCATCATTTTGGCTAGAGAGAGAGGCCACATCTGAGCAACAAAAGAGGCACTCTTGGGGGTGACTCTTAAGCTTAAATTTTAAGTAGACTTGACCTATCTTTTGTGGGTTTAAGTTTCATGTGAACAAACCCCAAGACTGGGGGCTCAGCCCATAGCTTTGGTTGTCCACACTGCTTGTGAGAATATCAAGAATTCAACTTGTGGAGGTTGAATTTCTCCCCACTCTCACCATTCCCCAAAGGGGGCTTGCAAATGCATTTCCAGTCACTGATCAAATCATTCTGGGATTCATCGGGGGATCACTCTGGACAAACCAACAAAAACTCATGTGCTACCTGAGATTCCAAGTACTTATGACATTCAATCAAACTATCTACATTATTTATATTAGGAAATGCTCTAGTCAAAATCTAAATTTTGTAACAAATAAACATTTTTTGCTTTAGTCTCACACATAATGTGACATTTTAAAGTATTAAATATCTATTCTCAGCACCCTACAATAATGACAATCTTTTGTTCTTCCTCATGCAAAAACATTTTTAAAATTTGTACATTGTACATTTCACTATTATTGTACACTCTAAGCATTCCTAGATTATATCATCTTGATCTTTAACATCTATCTTTCTTTCTGATTTCATTTATGTCCCCATTCCTCCTCTCTCTATCATTCTCACATGCAGCTTCATTCAGTGTTTTAACATAATTACATTACAATTAGGTACTATTGTGCTGTCCATTTCTGAGTTTTTGTATCCAGTCCTGAGGCACAGTACGTATCCCTTCAGTTCCAATTACCCATTATCTTACCTTATTTCTATCTCCTGATGGTCTCTGTTACCAGTGACATATTCCAACTTTATTCACTAATGTTGGTTCATATCAGTGAGACCATACAGTATTTGCCCTTTAGTTTTTGGCTAGTCTCACTCAGCATAATGTTCTCTAGGTCCATCCATGTTATTACATACTTCATAAGTTTATTCTGTCTTAGAGCTGCATAATATTCCATCATACGTATAAACCACAGTTTGTTTAGCCACTCCTCTGTTGATGGACATTTTGGCTGTTTCCATCTCTTTGCAATTGTAAATGATGCTGCTATAAACATTGGTGTGCAAATGTCCGTTTGTGTCTTTGCCCTTAAGTCCTCTGAGTAGATACCTAGCAATGGTATTGCAGGGTCATATGACAATTCTATATTCAGCTTTTTGAGGAACCACCAAACTGCCTTCCACAGTGGTTGCACCATTTGACATTCCCACCAACAGTGAATAAGTGTGCCTCGTTCTCCACATCCTCTCCAGCACTTGTCATTTTCTGTTTTGTTGATAATGGCCATTCTGGTGGGTGTGAGATGATATCTCATTGTGGTTTTGATTTGCATTTCTCTAATGGCCAGGGACATTGAGCATCTCTTCATGTGCCTTTTGGCCATTTGTATTTCCTCTTCTGAGAAGTGTCTGTTCAAGTCTTTTTCCCATTTGGTAATTGGGTTGGCTGTCTTTTTGTTGTTGAGTTGAACAATCTCTTTATAAATTCTGGATACTAGACCTTTATCTGATATGTCATTTCCAAATATTGTCTCCCATTGTGTAGGCTGTCTTTTTACTTTCTTGATGAAGTTCTTTGATGCACAAAAGCGTTTAATTTTGAGGAGCTCCCACTTATTTCTTTCTTTCTTCAGTGCTCTTGCTTTAGGTGTAAGGTCCATAAACCTGCCTCCCTTATAAGATTCATAAGATATCTCCCTACATTTTCCTTTAACTGTTTTATGGTCTTAGACCTAATGTTTAGATCTTTGATCCATTTTGAGTTAACTTTTGCATAGGGTGTGAGATACGGGTCCTCTTTCATTCTTTTGCATATGGATATCCAGTTCTCTAGGCACCATTTATTGAAGAGACTATTCTGTCTCAGGTGAGTTGGCTTGACTGCCTTATCAAAGATCAAATGTCCATAGATGAGAGGGTCTATATCTGAGCACTCTATTCAATCACATTGGTCGATATATCTATCTTTATGCCAGTACCATGTTGTTTTGACCACTGTGGCTTCATAATATGCCTTAAAGTCAGGCAGCATGAGACCTCCAGCTTCGTTTTTTTTCCTCAAGATACTTTTAGCAATTTGGGGCACCCTGCCCTTCCAGATAAATTTGCTTATTGATTTTTCTATTTCTGAAAAATAAGTTGTTGGGATTTTGATTGGTATTGCATTGAATCTTTAAATCAGTTTAGGTAGAATTGACATCTTAACTATATTTAGTCTTCCAATCCATGAACATGGTATGCCCCTTCCATCTATTTAGGTCTTCTGTGATTTCTTTGAACAGTATCTTGTAGTTTTCTTTGTATAGGTCTTTTGTCTGTTTAGTTAAATTTATTCCTAAGTATTTTATTCTTTTAGTTGCAATTGTAAACGGAATTCGTTTTTTGATTTCCCCCTCAGCTTGTTCATTGCTAGTGTATAGAAATGCTACAGATTTTTGCATGTTGATCTTGTAACCTGCTACTTTCCTGTACTCGTTTACTAGCTCTAGTAGTTTTCCTGTGGATTTTTCAGGGTTTTCGATGTATAGTATCATATCATCTGCAAACAGTGATAGTTTTACTTCTCCCTTTCCAATTTTGATGTCTTGTATTTCTTTTTCTTGTCTAATTGCTCTGGCTAGAACTTCCAACATGGTGTTGAATAACAGTGTTGATAGTGGACATCCTTGTCTTGTTCCTGATCTTAGGGGGAAAGTTTTCAATTTTTCCCATTGAGGATGATATTAGCTGTGGGTTTTTCATATATTCCTTTTATCATTTTAAAGAAGTTCCCTTGTATTCCTATGCTTTGAAGTGTTTTCAACAGGAAAGAATGTTGAATCTTGTCAAATGCCTTCTCTGTATCAATTGAGATGGTCATGTGATTTTTCTGATTTGATTTGTTGATATGGTATATTACATTAATTGATTTTCTTATGTTGAAACATCCTTTCATACCTGGGATGAATCCTCCTTGGTCATGATGTATAATTCTTTTAATGTATTGCTGGATTCTATTTGCTAGAATTTTGTTGAGGATTTTTGCATCTATATTCATTAGAGAGATTGGTCTGTAGTTTTTTTTTTTTTTGTAATATCTTTGCCTGGTTTTGGTATGAGGGTGATGTTGGCTTCATAGAATGAATTAGGTAGCTTTCCCTCCACTTCAATTTTTTTGAAGAGTTTGAGCAGGGTTGGTACTAATTCTTTCTGGAATGTTTGGTAGAATTCACATGTGAAGCCATCTGGTCCTGGACTTTTCTTTTTGGGAAGCTTTTGAATGACTGATTCAATTTCTTTACTTGTGATTGGTTTGTTGAGGTCATCTATTTCTTCTTGAGTCAAAGTTGGTTGTTCATGCCTTTCTAGGAACTTGTCCATTTCATCTACATTGTTGTATTTATTAGCATAAAGTTCTTCATAGTATCCTGTTATTACCTTCTTTATTTCTGTGAGGTCAGTGATTATGTCTCCTCTTCCATTTCTGATCTTATTTATTTGCGTCCTCTCCCTTCTTCTTTTTGTCAATCTTACTAAGGGCCCATCAATCTTGTTGATTTGCTCATAGAACCAACTTCTAGTCTTATTGATTTTCTCTATTGTTTTCATGTTCTCAATTTCATTTATTTCTGCTCTAATCTTTGTTATTTCTTTCCTTTTGTTTGCTTTGGGGTTAGTTTCCTGTTCTTTCTCCAGTTCTTCGAAGTGGACAGTTAATTCCTGCATTTTTGCCTTTTCTTCTTTTCTGATATAGGCATTTAGGGCAATAAATTTCCCTCTTAGCACTGCCTTTGCTGCATCCCATAGGTTTTGATATGTTTTGTTTTCATTTTCATTTGCCTCGAGATATTGACTAATTTCTCTTGTAATTTCTTCCTTGACCCACTCGTTGTTTAAGAGTGTGCTGTTGAGCCTCCACATATTTGTGAATTTTCTGGCACTCTGCCTATTATTGATTTCAAACTTCATTCCTTTATGATTTGAGAAAGTGTTGTGTATGATTTCAATCTTTTTAAATTTGTTGAGACTTGCTTTGTGACCCAGCATATGGTCTATCTTTGAGAATGATCCATGAGCACTTGAGAAAAACGTGTATCCTGCTGTTGTGGGGTGTAATGTCCTATAAATATCTGTTAAGTCTAGCTCATTTATTGTAATATTCACATTCTCTATTTCTTTATTGATCCTCTGTCTAGATGTTCTGTCCATTGATGAGAGTGGGGAATTGAAGTCTCCAACTATTATGGTAGATGTGTCTATTTCCCTTTTCAGTGATTGCAGTGTATTCCTCATGTATTTTGGGGCATTCTGATTCGGTGCATAAATATTTATGATTGGTATGTCTTCTTGTTTAATTGTTCCTTTTATTAGTATATAGTATCCTTCTTTGTCTCTTTTAACTGTTTTACATTTGAAGTCTAATTTGTTGGATATTAGTATAGATACTCCTGCTCTTTTCTGGCTGTTATTTGCATGAAATATCTTTTCCCAACCTTTCACTTTCAACCTATGTTTATCTTTGGGTCTAAGGTGTGTTTCCTGTAGACAACATATAGAAGGATCCTGTTTTTTAATCCATTCTGCCAGTCTATGTCTTTTGGTTGGGGAATTCAGTCCATTAACATTTAGTGTTATTACTGTTTGGGTAATACTTTCCTCTACCATTTTGCCTTTTGTATTATATATATCATATCTGATTTTCCTTCTTTCTACAGTCTTCTCCATACCTCTCTCTTCTGTCTTTTCATTTCTGACTCTAGTGCTCCCTTTAATATTTCTTGCAGAGCTGGTCTCTTGGTCACAAATTCTCTCAGTGACTTTTTGTCTGAGAATGTTTTAATTTCTCCCTCATTTTTGAAGGACAATTTTGCTGGATATAGGAGTCTTGGTTGGCAGTTTTTCTCTTTTAGTAATTTAAATATGTCATCCCACTGTCTTCTTCCTTCCATGGTTTCTGCTGAGAAATCTACACATAGTCTTATTGGGTTTCCCTTGTATGTGATGGATTGATTTTCTCTTGCTGCTTTCAAGATACTTTCCTTCTCTTTGACCTCTGACTTTCTAACTAGTAAGTGTCTTGGAGAATGCATATTTGGATCTATTCTCTTTGGGGTGTGCTGCACTTCTTGGATCTGTAATTTTAGGTCTTTCATAAGAGTTGGAAAATTTTCAGTGATAATTTCTTCCATTAGTTTTTCTCCTCCTTTTCCCTTCTCTTCTCCTGCTGGGACACCCACAACACGTATATTTGTGCGCTTCATATTATCATTCAATTCCCTGAGCCCCTGCTCAAATTTTTCCATTCTTTTCCCTATAGTTTCTGTTTCTTTTTGGAGTTCAGATGTTCCATCCTCCAGTTCACTAATTCTAGCCTCTGTCTCTTTAAATCTACCATTGTAGGTTTCCATTGTTTTTTTCATCTCTTATCCTGTATCTTTCATTCCCATAAGTTCTGTGATTTGTTTTTTCAGACTTTCCATTTCTTCTTTTTGTTCATCCCATGCCTTCTTCTTGTCCTCCCTCAATTTATTGATTTGGTTTTTGAAGAGGTTTTCCATTTCTGTTCGTATATTCAGAATTAGTTGTCTCAGCTCCTGTATCTCATTTGAACTATTGGTTTGTTTCTTTGACTGGGCTATATCTTCAATTTTCCTGGTGTGATTTGTTATTTTTTGCTGGCGTCTGGGAATTTAATCAGATTTCCCTGAGTGTGGGACCCAGCAGGTTGAAAGACTTTCCTGTGAAGTCTCTGGGCTCTGTTTTTCTTATCCTGCCCAGTATGTGGTGCTTGTCTGTCTGTGGGTCCCACCTGCAAAAGATGTTTTGGCTCCTTTAACTTTGGAAGACTCTCACTGCTGGGTGTGTGGTGGAGACAGAGGAAAGGTTTTAGGTTGGTTTTAATGGCTTCAAATTGTGAAGTCCTGGCTTCTGAATTCCTTGAGAGAGGGACTCCACCTGAGTTGCATTTCATCCCTCCCACGGGGAAGGTTCAGGTGGTAGAGAGCCCTGAAAGCAGCCTGTTTCTGCGTTCGGGGCAGTTGCAACCTGTGTAATTCCAGCGCTGAGCCCAGAGGCAACCAGGCCTCTGTAGAAACAGCCACAGAAGGCTCTGTTTCACTCCCTTTCCTCTTTTTCATTAGCCCAATAGGCGACTTCTGCCTTGATCAGTTTCGCCTGAGCTGAGGGGCTATTTTTGTAGTCAGAAGTTGTTCATCAATGCCACTATTGGTGTTAGGTTGGGGTCAGTCTCTACTACTGTTGGAGACTCTTTCCTTTCCCTCTGGGAAGTCGCCTGTGGGGGAGGGGTGCTGGCCACCACAGCTTGGGGAACCACTGATCTGAGGCTCCCAGCTGTCCTGGGAAGCCGCGTGTGGGAGGGGCGCCGGTCGCCAGCCGCCGTGGCTTGGGGAACTGCTGATCTGAGGCTCCCAGCCAGCCCAGAAAGCCGCATGTGTGTGAGGGATACCGGTCGCCAGCCACCACGGCTTGGGAAACCACTGATCCGAGGCTCCCAGCAGGCCTGGAAAGCCACGTGTGGGGGAGGGGCACTGGCCGCCGTGGCTTGGGGAACCGCTGATCCGAAGCTCCCAGCTGGCCCAGGAAGGAGGGAGGGAAGGGCTCCGCCGCCACGCCACTGCGGCCCGGGGAAGTGCGCGCCGCTCGGAGACCTCACCGCAGTGGTGTCTCTTAACTGGTCCAGCCGTTCCAGACTAGGGTACACTGTGTGTCTGGTCTCTGTTGTGGCTCTGGGAGCTGTTCTGTACTGTTTCTAGTTATTTAGTAATTGTTCTGGAGGAGGAACTAAGATGCACGCACCTTACTAAGCCACCATCTTCTCCGAAAGTCCTGATTCCACTTTTATCACCACATAAAGATATAACCTGAATTTTATATTACAGAATATAGGGGACTTAGAGATACACAGAAGATAGAGATAGGTGAAACGTTAGCTAGTGAGGTTGCTCTCCAATGTAAAGGACTAGATAGGAGTGAAGGTGATTCTCTAGTGGGTCTAGAAGTAATATTACCATATAGAAGATGAACAAGATTGAAAGGGGTTGTATACACCTATGTGTCCCATTGATACACACTAGAAATATGAGTGAGTTCTTATAAGAATTACTTCAAAGATATGACTCTTTATGAAGAGTGTTTAAGTCCAGGGTACGGGGAGAAAACTGCTATTACATGCTATGAGTTATATTCAAAAGGAAACCATCAGTGCTACCGCAGCAACAGCAGAGGTAAATAATGGGGTGATGGACAAAATTTAAGAGGAGGTTTAGATTACCTACTTGGTGAGTGTGTGTTTATTGGTTTTCTGTCTATTGGGAACAATGAAATTATCTAAAATTGAGAATGTTGATGGGCTGTTGACTTTGAGCCCTCTACATGAAGCCCAATGAATGCAGATGGCTGAAGGATGCACTGACAGAGAAGTAGATTTGTGAATGATGGTGTATGCTTACGAACGAAGGTTGTGCTGCTACAAAAAGGAACAATGTCATGAGGCACGCAACCATGTGAATGAACATGTGGGATATTTTGTGAGACAAAATAAGCTAGAAATAAAAACAACAACAACAATGGTATTGTCACCTTTAGAAAATGCTTATAAGAAAACAGGGGCCTAGATGGTAGTCTTTTAGAGCAGACACATTAAATCCAGAGTGGTGATTATTATTTATGGATTTTGAGAGGCTGTTTTATATATATAACCTGATATTTAGAGGTAACAACAAAGCCAAACAGGTTTGGGTTAAAGTAATTCAGAACATAGGGGTAAGGAAGACAGTGTCTATATTTTAGAACTACACATTCTCTTTGAGACCAATGGAAGAAAGATTTATTTGATCTGGAACTGAAATTTTCTGTACTGCATAATCTAATTCAACTTATCTGTATAGCTCATTTGAACAACTGAAACACAGGAAGCACAGACTAAGAAAGAGGTTTTTAAATCCCATATAGATTATTGCAATGCCTGGAAAACACCCCAGATTATATTAACCAGATAATCAAAAAGTATTGGCAAAGTCCCCTGAGGGAGGGGAGAAAGACAATGGAACTATTAAACTTTACCATCAGGAAATCCCCTTATACTGTGTCAAACTTTAGGGATACCCAAATCAATAGACCATGCCCTTGAGCATGAGGCTTACTCTTGTTAACCTTATGCAGGTAGTGGAGAAGCTTAAGCTACCTATTGGCATGCCTAAGAGTTACTTCTGGATCAGATCTGGCCTCAGTCTCTCTAAGCCCAACTTTGCAAGTGAAATCATTGCCCACGCCCTTACTGGGACATGACATTCAGGGATGAAAGTGTCCCTGGAAATGTGGGAGATGACTCCCAGGGCTGAATCCAGACCTGGCACCATGGAATCAACAATTACATTCTGGTCAAAAAGAGAGAAAAATGCAATTAACAAAGTATTAGCAGCAAAGAGAGTTCAAATAGATTTGAGAGGCTACTCCAGAGGTTGCTCTTACACAAGCTTCAGTTAGACATTGCTACCTATCATAACCTCCCAACCCCCAACCAGGACCATTCCAGCTAATCCTAAAGAACACCTAGGGCAATATGTAAGATTCTACAAGGGTTTCAGGCACTAGAGTAGCTTTCCAGAAACCTACAACCTCCAGATGGATCCCTGGTCCAGATGAATCCTGAAATCTAGCCCAGCCTCTCCAGAACATCAGATAGTTCCATCTCCCTACACCATATTAGTGGCAGACCCTTCCAATATAAAAAATTTAGAATTGCCATAGCCCAAACAACCCTAATGAGAGCTATGGAAAGATCAAAGGTGATGGTGGAATTACACATAGAAGATAGGACTTAACAAATGAATATGAATGCTGAATCATTAAATTGATATCTCTTTCAGTCCAGTATTTTAGAACAGCTAGAAGTAGAAACTTAAAATTGTAGAATTGTAACCCATGACAAACTCTTAAATATGTTCTAGAACTAATTCTGATGTTGTGCTTTGAAATTTATAGAAGAAAAAGAAATTCAATTGTGATGATAGAAAAGTATTTAAGCCCTCCAACTTCCTATATTCTGGAGCAGCTTGAAGGAAAAATATAAGAGGATTGTATGGTTGCCCATGAGAAGCTCTGGAATCTATCTGGTAACCACTTTTTGAAGAGTGATTTGAAAACTATTGATTTTTTTAAAATTTCTTTGCTTTGTATATATGTTATATTATACAAAAAAGGTTAAAAAAAAAAAAAAGCAAGGAACACCAGTTATCAGGCGATAGAAATAAGGTAGAGATTGGGCAAATGATACTGAAAGAATACAGATTGTGCAACAAGACTGACTTTAAAATTTCACAAATAGATAGCCCAATACTACCTGATTGCAGCACAATAATATAAGTACTGAATGAAGCTGAATGTGAGTATGATAGAGGAAGAAGGGCTGGGGGCACATATGAGGCAGAAGGAAAGATAAATCATGAAGAGTGAGAATTTAGGAATGCCTAGACAGGACAATATTGGTGATTAAATGTACAAACAAAAAAACATTTTTGACTGACAGAGAGCAAATGAATGTCAATGATGCAGGGTATTGAAGCTAGACGGTATATAAGAATAAGTACAATCAATGTAATCTAGGGTCTACAGTCAACAGTAACATTGTAATATGCTTCCACTGAATGTTCCAAAGGCATTAAGCCAAAACTAAATGTCAACAGATGGGGGGTATGGGGAAGGGATATGGGTTCTTTGTAGAAGAAAGCAAAATGTCTTCATATAGATTATGGTGGCAAAGATGTGTCTATACACTTAGGTTGGATTGCATGATGTGTGAATAAAACTGTTTAAAAATGAACAGAGAAAAATAAATGCTAGAGAAAATGAGGAAAATGAGATGTACCTATTCACTTTTTTTGTTTCATTTTGTTTTTGTTTTTTTGTACCTATTCGCTTTTGATAGGGAAATGAAAGGTGCAGCCCCTTGGAGGGCAGTGTGGTAGTTCCACAGGGGGCTAGGGTTGGGGTTGCCGTATGATCCTGAAATCCCATTGCTCAGTATAAACTGACCGTGGGGACACAAATGGACATTTGCACACTGGTGTCTATGGTGGCAGTGTTCACAATCCCCAGTGAATGGAACTTAAGGGTACAACAGCAGAGGAATGAAAGGGAAATCTATGGTGTATATATACAATCAATGACTCACCAGCCACAGGAAGGAATGAAGTTGTGAGTCATGCAACTAGGCGAATGAAACTTGGCAGATTGTGTGCTGAGTGAAATGTCAGAAAAGAACGACAAATATCATGCCTCACTCATATGGACTGACCATGATGTGAAAACTTGGTGAACTGAAGTTGAGAGCATAGGTTATCAGATTTGGGCCTATGGTAAAGGGTCCTGGATTGTAGTCTCTTACAACAGTCACATATATCATGATATGCAACTAAATTCTGAGACACTGAGTTGTTGTTTATAACCTGGCTTTTCCCAGAAACTTTGGGTACTTATGTGACACCTGAGATTCAGAGCTAAAGCTATGAAGCTATGAATGTCAGCAATACCCCATACAGGAACTGTTTAATAAGTTGAAAAAGGGAGCTGATTTTGAATAGAGATATGAATGAAGCTGATCTGATTAGGACTAAGGTATATCAGAATACAGTGTAAAGGATGATGTCACCCATACTTTAAAACTTAAACTTCTGTTGAGACCAATGGAAGAGATGTTTATTTAATGCAAAATTTATATTTTGGGTAGGGCATTTCATAATTTAACTTGTATAGTCAGTTTAGTTGAACACCGTAAATACATGGAATCTGAACTAGGGTATGAGACTTTGTTGGTTTGTCCATGTTATTTTCATGCCCTGATATATCCCAGAGTAATCTAAGCAATGAATAAGTAAGTATATGCAAGGTCCCCTTGGGGCATTGGAGAAAAAGGAGGAAGTGTTCAACTTTTTCATTTGGAGAATTTCTGATTTTCTCACAAGCAGTAGAGACAATCAAATCAGTAGGTCAAGCCCTTGATCTGGGGGTTCACCCATGTGGAACTTATTTCTGCAAAAGGATTGGCTAGGCCCATCCCAGAGAATCTCTTTTGTTGCTCAGATGTGGCTTCCCTCTCTAAGCCAACTCAGCAGGTGAGCTTCTGTCCTTTTCCCCAATGTGGGTGATGACTCCCAGGCTGTGGGACAAAAAGCCCAGGTTTACAGTGTGGGACAGAAATCCCAGGTTGAATTGGGGCCTGGCATCAAGAGCTTTAGAGAGACTTCTTGATCAAAAGGAGGAAGAGAGAAATGAGACAAAATAGTTTCAATGACCAAGAGCTTTCAAACAGAATTGAGAGGTTATCATGGAGGCTTGCTTATGCATTATATAGATATCCATTTTTGGTTTATGGTGTATTAGAGTGGCTAGAGGGAAGTACCTGAAACTGTTGAGAGATGCTCCAGTAGCCTTGATTCTTGAAGAAAATTGTATAATGATATAGTTTTTACAATGTGACTGTGTGATTATGAAAACCTTGTATCTTATGCTTCTTTTATCTAAGGTATGGGCAGATGGTAAAAATATGGATGGAGAATGAACAAATAATAGGGAGAAAAGGTTAAAATAAATTTATTGGGTAGATGGAAATACTCATGGTCAATGAGAGGGAGGAGTAAGGTGTATGGTATGTGTGAGTTATTTCTTTTTTCATTTTATTTCTTTTTCTGGAGTGATGCAAATGTTCTGAAAAATGATCATGATGATTAATGCACAACTATGTGATATTGTGAGTCATTGATTGTGCACCATGTATGGAATATTTGTATGTTAAGATTTACCAATAGAAAAAAAAGTAAATGCTGTGGTCTACTATTTAAAATGCAATTTAAAATGCTGACCTATTCTTCCATAAATCAGTTCTTCATCTTCTTTCCTAAAGTATGAGTCTTGTGTTACTGGTAATAGATCTGTAGCTGATAGAGTGATACTTCCCACGAACACAGTCATATTTTCCTCTCTCATAACCAGCCCCAAAGAACAAACTGGTCACACCTTCCATGGCCCCTCCCTGATAAGGATCCTTCACACACATCCCCTCCTCTTCTCATCTGCTACTGCAGTATCTGAGTCCTTCCTGAGATCTTCTTGTGGAAAACTTCAAGTTTTAGCTTATATCCACAGGCAGATTTCAGGTGAGAAGAAAATATTCCATTCTCCAGAGATTTATCCATGGAGGATAAGTACAAAAATCTTAGACCACCATTACAAGAATCCATAATCATACTCCTACCAGCTACCAAAGTGTCTGCTTATCTGACTTTAAGAATCCTCTATCAAACTCTTTAATATCACAAAGATATTATTATTTTTCCCTAAAAATGATGTGCTCATCTGGACTTTGGGAATTTTCACATGGATCATATGCCAGTTTGAGACTGTGGTGTGCCTCAGAAAAGCCATGTTTTAATCCTGATCAATCGTGTGGGGCCAAACCTATTTAAGGTGTAAACCTTTGATTAAATTATTTTCATGGAGACTGACTTCCTCAACTGTGGTGTGACCTTTTGGTTAGATTATTTCCATGGAGATGTGACCTTTTAATTAAATGGAGATGTAATTCCACCCATTCAAGGTAGGACTTGATTAGTTTGCTAGAGTCCTTTAGTAGTGAAAACATTTGCTGAAACCTCAGGTACAGTGACTTGGTGAAGAGTTGCTTCAGAGATGCCTAGACATGGATGTTTTGAGATGCAGAAACCAGCAGACATCACCATGTGCCTTCCCATGCGATGCTAAGCAATCCAGAACCCAGAGTTGTGTCCTGTAGATGCTAAATGAAGGACCACAGAGGCTTAGAGAGGAAAATGCTGCAATCAGAAGATGGAAGCACCAGAACTAGGGACAAGGGCCAGTAGACACCAGCCACATGTGACAGACATCTGTCTTTCTTGAGTCGAGATATCCTTCTCTAGATGCCTTAGTTTGCACATTTTTAGGCCTTAGAAATGAAACTTACAATTTAATAAATCTTCATTGTGCTGGTTGAAAGGAAGTTGCTCCCCTAGAAAAGTCATGTTTTAATAAAAATCCCATTTCATAAAGGTAGAATAATCCCTATTCAATACTGTATGTTTGGAAACTAATCAGATAATCTCCCTGGATGATGTGATTTAGTCAAGAGTGGTTGTTAAACTGGATTAGGTGATGACATGTCTCCACCCATTTGGGTGGGTCTTCCTTGGTTTATTAGAGTCCTATAAAAGAGAAAATGTTTTGGAGAATGGGAGATTCAGAAAGAGCAGAGCAGAATGACATAGCCATGAGAAGCAGAGTCCACCAGCCAGTGACTTTTGGAGATGAAGAAGGAAAATGCCTCCTGGGAAGCTTCATGAAACAAGAAGCTAGGAGAGAAGCTAGCAGATGACACCATGCTCTCCATGTGTCCTTCCAGATGAGAGAGGAACCCTGACCATGTTCACCATGTGCCTTTCCGGATGAGAGAGAAACTCTGATTGTGCTCATCATGTGCCCTTCCACTTAAGAGAGAAACCCTGAACTTCATCGGCCTTCTTGAACCAAGGTATCATTCCCTGGATGCCTTAGATTGGACATTTCTGTAGACTTGTTTTAATTGGGACATTTTCTTGGTGTTAGAACTGTAAACTAGCATCTGATAAAATTCCCCTTTTTAAAAGCCATTCCATTTCTGGTATATTGCATTCTGGCATCTAGCAAACTAGAACACCCATTATAAAAGCCATCCCGTTTCTGCTATATTACATTCCATCAGCATTAACAAATCAAAACAGATGATATTTCACTCTCTTTTTCTTCCTTTCAAATAAACTTGAACACCAGACAGATTCATCCTGGAGAAATCAATGGATCAGCGATTAGACATATTTCAAGGTAGGCCACTGTTTTTCTTCCTAGAATATGTAACCAAAGATGTCAGGGTAATATTCCAGCTGCAGAAATAGACTACTCATGATCCCAGAGTTCCATCCTTTAGCACTTTTCCAAAACAATATTAAATATTCTCTCCTGATCACTTCAAGGAGACCCCAAGTCACTAGGAGGATCACTACAGTGTTTGGGGCATGGAGGATGGTCAGGCGGGCTGTGTGGTCTGCCCCAGCCCTGTGTTTCCTGAGACCTAAATGCCAGCAGCTCTGGGCCTTTTGCCTCCTATCTTGGTTCTGCCAGAACCAATGTACAGGCCTCCCACACACTACAGGGCCTTTTTCTCTCTGCACATAGGACCCAGATGAAATGTAATTGTTAATAGAACTATTCTGACTGCCAAGTTGCCTTACCTTCCGAAACTTCATCCTGGCTGACAGAGTGACCACAGGAACACTTTGACTTTTATTAGCTCCAAGAAACCTTATACATACATTGCCAGTCAGACTATAAAGGGGTACAGCTTTTTTGAAATAGCTTAGTTAATCCTCAAAAAGATAAAACACATAGTTATCATATGACTCAGCATTTCTATTCCTATGTATATACTCAACAGAATTTCAAACACATATCCACACAGAAACTTGCAGTCAAGTGTTTATTGAAGCATTGAACATGCCATAGCAAAAGTGTGAGTCCCTCAACTGATGGATGTGTAACAGTAGGAGTACATTCATATGAGACAGACTTTGAAAACATGAAGACACATGGCAGAAGTCACACATAAAAGATCACATGACTCCATTCTATAGGCAAATCTATAGAGACAGAAAGGTCAGTGGTTGCCAGTATCCAGGGAATGTGGGAATGTGGAATGACTGCTAATGATATGGGATTGTTTTTTGGGGTGATGTAAATATTTTGGATCTACATAGAGATGATATTTGTACAACTCTATAAATGCACCAAAAGAATTTTTTAAAAAGCACAGTTTAAAGGGTGAATTGTATAGTATGTAAATTATATGTCACTTAAAAATACATAAGTTCTAGCCATGCTATGACATGAGATTGAGTATCTGACCATGGCGCAGTCAACTATCCAGGAGCTTGGAAAAGCATATTTTCAGCCATGGTCTTGGATGAACCTAAGCAGGAACACAAAGTGGGTCCCAAAGGCTCCCTCTTCTATTCAGGACAATGATGGCTGTGTGAACTGCAGAAAGAAGGGAAGCCTGAAATGCTTTCAAGCCTCCCATTTCCAGCATTTCTCCACCTGGGTTTCCTGCCTTGGGTATCCCAGGCACTGAAATTGACCTAATGAGGACACTAAAAACTGCAGCTCTGAGGAGATGGAGAGGTGAGGGGGAAACTCAGCAAAAGGGCATCCTTCCATCAGTGCTAATCCCCTTGTGGACACTAGATGGCGCTGGGGACCAGCCCCTGGGGAAGCAGACACAGCGGGGATTTGGGCCTCTGAACTGATTAACACCTGGTAACTGATGTGAAACAACTCCATAGCTGTTGCTTGGCTGCGGAGTCCTCCAGGGAGGGAGCTTATTTGCACTAAAGCCCCACCCTGCACAGGACCTAAGGGGTTATAATGAGAGCTGGGGAGGCTGACCCTGGAGTGAGACATCTTGGAAAGTACAGCCCTGGGGGTGTCTCCACCATGGCCTGGATCCCTCTCCTGCTCACCCTGCTGCCTCACTGCACAGGTGAGGGGGGACTTTATTGGCTTGGTATGGGCTCAGACAAGACAGCAGCTGACCACCCTGATCTCCTCTTGTGACCATGGGTCTCTCACTTATTTTCAGGAGTCATTTCCCAGGCTGCAGTGACTCAGGAAACTTCAACGTCCACAACCCCTGGAGCGACAGTCACACTCACCTGTGGCTCCAGTGATGGGGCTGTCACCTCCAATCACTATGTTGCCTGGATCCAACATAAACCTCACCAGTCTCCCTGGGGTCTGATTGGGCGCATCAGTAATCTGGCCCCTGGGGTCCCTGCCCGATTCTCTGGCTCCTTAATTGAGGACAAAGCTGCCCTCACCCTCACAGGGGTCCAGCTGGAGGATGAAGCTAAGTATTACTGTGCCCTGTGGTACAGTGACCATTGCCACAGTGACAGATGTCAGTGGGGAAGTGAGACATAAACCCCTGACTCAGCCTCAGCATCTTGCTCCCATTATCCTCCAGTTTTTTTCTTAAGGGGTTGAAAGCAGACAGCTTGTGCTCCATGGTCCCCCAAAAGGCATTAACCAGATTTATTCAAAACTTAGAAAATTTCATTTTTAACTTAGCATTGTATGATAAGAATGTGATCTCAAAAAATAATAGATGAACTTATCAGTCATTGCAAAAGAAATGGGCAACAGTGACAAGAGAAAAAGTATATGATATATATGTAGACATGTTGCTTATGTGTGCATGTTTATCAGCTGTATTTGTTGCTAGAGAGGGTATTACATTCACTGCCCAGTGCTAAACACAGTGTTTAGTATGAGTATCACTAGAGTTATTCTTTCCAAAACTAGCTCTGTCCAGAATAGTTTTTTATTATTTGTCACTAGAGAGGGTATTAAAGATATTTGCACACCAATATTCATAGCAGTATTAGTCACAATTTCCAAAAGGGGGAGGCATCTCAAGTGCCCATCAACTGAGGAAAGGATAAAGCAAATATGGCATATACACACAATGGAATGTTATTCAGCGATAAGAAGGAATGAAGTTCTTATAAATGTGACAAAACAGAAGTGAACCTTGAAGATATCATGCTGAATAAAATCTTGAAGCTATCATGTTGAACCTTGAAAATATGGTGATAACACAAAGAGACAAAGATTGCATGATCTCACAGATAGAAGATAATTAGAATGACCAAACTCACAGAGTCAGCAACTGGAATATAGGTTAGCAGGGGTCAAGTTAGGGGCAGGAAATGGGGAGTGATGCTTACGTGGTATAGAATTTGTTTGGGGTGATTGAACAATTTTGGTAAAGGATGGTATCATGGGAACACGGTATTGTGACTATAATTAATACAAATGTAATATATTTGGATGTGCTTAAAAGGGGAAATTTTAAGTTGTATGTATGTTACTAGGGAAAAAAACATAGGACTGCATAAAACAAACAGTGACCCCTAATCTAACCTATGAAATATGGTTAATAGTACCATAATAATAACATTCTTTCATCAGTTTTAACAAAGATATTTATTAATGGGAAGTGTTAATAATAGGGGGATATATGGGAACTCTGTATTTTCTGTGTGATTTCCTGTAAACCTACAACTTCTCTAATTAAAAAATAAAATAAGCTTAAGGTACTGAAAGTGATAACTTCTCACTTTCAAGTCAACTCAACAAAGTGTGAGTAGAGGGAAAGGAAGAAAAATATACAAATAAAAAATTGTATGCTTTTCCAGAATAATTTGGCAATTTGAGCAAGCATACAAAAAATTTTGGATTTCCAACTTGAGATATTATACTGATGAAACTCCCCTCAAATAAAAAGAACAAGATGTCAGTTCTATAAAATTTATGAATGACTTCATTGACTTTCATTAATATTGGTAGGATTCACTTTGTTTTAATTACAGAAAACAAATATTCTCGAATTTTACCCTTTGGAAACAAAACTACTGAAAAGTTTAAAAAGAATTGTGCTTTTCTCTCAAGTTGAGGTGACTCTAGAATGCCTAGAACTATCAATGAGATTGTAGTCTTCACTGAGAAGTAAGGAAAATTGAGCAAAACGTGTTTGTGTGGGGGTGAGTGGGCTAGGTGTATGCCTGTGCTTTAGGGGAAATAAGAAACTTAAAAGACATGAAGATGTAAAATAGTGTGCAGTGTGTAGGGATTGAGAATCTGTGGCTCAGTCTCAATGCTCTTTGTCAAAATGTAGGAGGCCCAGAGTTTTAAAGAAAACCTGTGGTTTTCTTAACTTCAAGAAAATATAAGGGGGGACCATGGTAGCTCAGCAGGCAGAGTTCTCACCAGCCATGCCAGAGACCCAGGTTTGTTTCCCTGTGCCTGCCCATGTAAAAAATAAACAAAAATAAGTACACAGCCTAACCTTCTGTAATTTTGAGAGACAAGTAAAGCAACTTGGTTGCAAGCAGGATCCTTTACATCCAGTCAATAACCAGATTGGAAGAGCTGTGGGAGCACCTTCCCTGGGCTTGGAGCCCAAGGCCCACTGAATCACTGGCTGGAGGAGGGAGGTGCCTGGGCTCCACTGGGAACTGTCCCTGAGGTCTCTCCACCTGCTCTGGGAAAAACGTGTCAGCCTCCTTGAAAGGTTGCTTTCAGGGCCTGCAGTTAACTAAAGAAAGAATCCAGCCCTAGGGATGAAGCACAGCTGTCTGCTCCACATGCTGGGCCTTGCTGATGTCTCCATAAGCTCTTGTGCCCCCTTTCTCCCTGTGCTCACAGCCTCATCCACTTGGGGAAATGTTCATTTTCTCTAAACTCTTCATGTTCAGCAATGGTGCTGTCAGAAAGTGATTAACAGTTTTGAACATTCATCAGAAACAGTTGCTTCTTTTTGGGGGTCCTTTCCTTACAATCTACTTAAGGTTTGGGGACAAGTGATTTTTCTTAAAAAGAGTGCATGTTTCATCAAAAAGTGAGACTAAGGAATTCCTGTGAATGAGCCTGTAGGTCCAGGCTTGTGGTGGCAGCTGGATGGCCTCACAAGCACTGTGGTATTGGGGTTCAGTGATGAGGAGCTTAGACTGTGCAGCTCTTCCAACTCCACTGTCTTCATGCTAATTCCATTTTGGCCTTAGAGCCTACTCAGTCTTCTTATTGATTTTTCATGAGCACATCTTCCAAGGTTTCTAAGCTGTTCTAACAAGCAGTTTAGTCATTTTTGCATTTCTTAAAATTTTACAAATTTAATGCATAAACACTTAGAAAAATAGAAAAAATAAATTATGTTAACTTCCAGCAATATCTATACTTCCTTTGATTTTAAATTTTAATAAAGAAACATATATACTCACTCAAAAAGTTAAAAAGTTGTAAAAGCCCTGTGCTGGTTTGAAAGGACTTATGTATCCTATAAAAGCCATGTTTTAATCCTAAGCAACCTTTTGGGAGCAATGGTGTTTTCTAATCCCTATTCAGTGCTGTATGATGGAAACTGGATTAGGTTATCTCCGTGGAGATGTGACTCAATCAAGTGTGGGTATTAAACTTGATTAGATGGAGATATATCTTTGCCCATTCTGTGTGGTCTTGATTTGTTTACTGGAAACCTATAAAAGAGGTATTTTGGAGAAAGCTTCAGAACAACATAGCCACAGGAAACAGAGTCCACCAGCCAGAGACCTTTGGAGATAAAGAATGAAAATGCCTCCTGGGGAGATTCATGAAACAAGACATCTGGAGAGGATGCTAACAGATGATGCCAGGTTCACCATGTGCCTTTTCAGATCAGAGAGAAACCCTCAACTTCATAGGCCTTCTTGAATCAAGGTATCTCTCCCTGGGTGCCTTAGATTGGACATTTCTATAGACTTGTTTTAACTGGGATATTTTCTTGGCCTTAGAACTGCAATCTAGCAACTAATTAAATCCTCCCTTTAAAAACCATTCCATTTCTGCTATATTGCATTCCAGCAGCTAGCAAAACAGATTTTGGTACCAGAAAGGGGAACTGCCATTTGCAAAAATACAACATGTTGGAATGGCTTTTCAAATTGATAAAGAGAAGATTTTAGAGGAATTGTGAGAAGATTGATAGAGAAGGGCTAGAATGCTTTGAAGAGACTATTGGTAGAAATGTGGACTCTAAACACACTTCTGACAGGGTCTTGACAGACATGAGGCATATGTTATGCAGACAGGAAGGAAGGTGATCCTTGTTTTAAAATGGCAGATAATCTGGCAAAGTTGTCTAGTGATTTTTGCTGGAAGACAGATTTCAAAAGCCATGAACTTGGATATTTAGCTGAAAAGATTTCCAAATTAAATGTGGAAAGTGCAGCCTGGCTTCTCCTCATAATTTATAATGAAGTGTGACAGAAGAGAAATAAGCTGAGAATTGAATTCTTGGGTATAAAGAAACCAGACATTGATGCTCTGGAAAATTCTGGGCTTTCAGAAATGGAGATCCCAAAGGATAGTGGCCCACATGAGGATTTAGCCAAATCTGGAACCAGTCCATCATTTCAAAGAAAGCCAAGATTGGACCTGGAGTTATCCAGGAAGGATTTGTGGAAAATCCTTATGTCTGATGGGCATGATCTGAGCTTGAGGCTAGTGAATAGAAAAACAAGAGTGTTGTGGGACCTGTATAAACAGAACCACTGCCAGTTAGGAATGAGAGGGACAGAGAAGGGACACATTGGAAGAAAACTAACTTCAGAGGCAAAGTCATAGAGGCTGGGTTCTGAAGTCAAGAAACCTCAGGTGAGGAGAGTGGACCCACCCAAGCATGTGGAGAGGATGTTTGCCCTGAAGGCAGAGGATGGGCCTTCAACCTCTTGCAGTGGAAGGGTCATGCTGCCTCAGGCCTTGGAGAGGGTGAAGCACAGTCCTTGGAGGTTGTGGAGAGCCTGGCTGACTCCATGTGGAGGGGTTGAGCCTGTGCCCCAGAGGTGGCACAGAGCTGGGGTGCAGCCACAATTCTTGGAGAGGATGGAGCTAAGCAAACGGTGGTCTCCCCAATGTCCTCCAATTTCAAATTCAGAGAGAGAGAGTAGCAGGCCACTGCAAAGGCCATTGGAAAGGATGGATGCTTTCTAAAGTCCTGAAGATAAATGACTCTCAGACTTTGAAATCTAATAGACCCCTGTGTTCCTTCCAGTGCCTCCCTATGGAAATGGGCATATGATCCCATGAATTGTATGTTGGCAGCAAATAACATGTTTTGAGTTTCACAGGCCGAGAGTCAGTGAAGAAATTTTGCCTTAGAACAGACTATGCCTTTAACAGACTTTGAGGAGACTCTGTATTGGTTTTAACCTTGCATTGTATTTGTATTGTTACTGAAATGGTTCAAGGTTCTCTGATATTATTATGGAATGAATGTATTTTATATATGGAAAAAATGTCTTTTTTAGGGTCCAGAGGATGGAATGTGCTGGTTTGGAAAAATTCGTGTACCTTAGAAAAGCCATGTTTTAGTTCTAATCAACCTTGTGTGAGCAATGGTTTGCTTTAGTCCATATTCTGTACTGTATGATGGAAATGTGATTAGGTTCTTTCCATGGAGATGTGACTCAATCAAGTGTGGGTAGTAAACATAATTAGATGGAGATGTGACCCCATCCATTCTATGTGGGTCTTGATTCATTTACTGGAATCCTATAAAAGAAGAAGTAATTTGAAGAAAGCTTCAGAATGACATAGTAATGAGAAGCAGAGAGTCCACCAGCCAGTGTCCTTTGGAGATTTGGAGAGAATAAGAGGCTTGGAGAGGAAGCTAGCAGATGATGCCATGTTCACTATGTACCTTTCCAGATGAGAGAGAAGCACTGATCGTGTTTGCCATGTGCCCTTCCACTTGAGAGTGAAATCCTGAACTTCACTGGCTTTCTTGAACCAAGGTATTTTTCTCTGGATGCCTTAGATTGGACATTTCTACAGACTTGTTTTAATTGAGAATTTTTCTTGGCCTTAGAACTGTTACCTAGCAACTTACTAAATTTCCATTTTAAAAACCCATTCCATTTCTGGTATATCACATTCCAGCAGCTAGCAAATTGGAACAAGCTGTATATAATGCAGAGCAGCATCCAGTTCCAATCTCCCCAACACTGAGTCAACCCCAAAGCAACAACTTTCATCTTTTAAATGTTTCATCTGTTATTTAACTTTGCATTTCTGTAACCTGCCTCTAATACTACTTTTTAAATTTAATTCTTATCTATTGCTTCCCTACTAGAAGATAACGAGTTGGGTGTATTACAACCTGGCACATACTCCTTTTCCAAACTTCCTAATCAAGTAATAGCAAATGTTTTGTTATATCAATTTTCAGGGTTCATTTTGACAAATATTCACAGCTGAGCTTGTAATGTATTAGGATTACATCTACTTTTTATATGCCTTTGTGTTTTCCCTTGACTATGTAGTCTTGATTTGTTTGCTAAATTTTCTATGTACTTATCACTAATCCACCCTCCACATTTGATAGTTCTTTTTTTCTTTCTCTCTCTCTCTCTCTCTCATTCTTTCACCCTGTTTCCTGCTTTCTTTTCTTTTTATTTCTTTCCTGGAGGCCAGGGACACATTATGACTTTTCTGGGTCCTGAGGTCTTCTTTTATTTTAGCTTGCCCCTTTCTCTCTCTCTTTATCTATATAATTTGTATCTATATCTATATCTATAGATATATAGATATAGATATATAGATAACAACTGCATTGGTTTAAAGATAAATATAATCTAGGTTGGCTTTTCATTGGTGTATAACCACTGCTATCATATTTATTTTTCTGTCTGTTTTTAAAAGAAATCAAAATGAAAATATTTTTCTGGGCCCCTTAGAGCATATGGCCCCAGGCAGGGTGCCTACTGTGTCCAGGATAAGATGATTTGGTTGGAGGCCTCCGTCACTCCTGCAGCTCCCTTTCTCTCACTGTATATTATCTAGTCCATGACATGTCCCTTTCCTTTCCTCCTGACAATTCCATTTGTTGAGTCTCATATATTGAATTTCAGATTGTTGGGATCCCATATTTTCTTCCTTGTACTACTCTCTCATTTTGATAGTTCAGAAGGTTTATGATTCATCTGCATTCTTCCTTCCAAAGGAAGAATGTCCTCATGTCTCTTCTATTCATTTAAATTTGTCTCTTTACTGCTGTTTTACTGGAGATATGGAAAACAACTTAAGTAAAGGTCCATGTCCATTTTTGGATGATTAGTGAAATGTACCTCACAAATTTTCTATACACATTTTATGCACCAATTTTAATCTAGTTTCCTAGAACCCTTAGAGCAAAGTAAGTATTGTGTTTGTGTGTGTGTGCACATGTGTGTGTGCTCATATGTGTGTGTGGTACACAAGTTAAGAGGGCATGAGTGCTAGACTCAGATACTTACTTCTTAATTTCATTTTATTAATAATATTTATGTAATCACAAATTTAATCTACTTTCTCTCCCCCATCATATCTTATAAATTATTTATTAGTTTTAAAAGGCACTCTTTCTTTCACACCTTTACATTAAATCTATCTAAGAGCAAGTTCTTCCAGGATTGAACAGAGTCTACCTTGACTAAAATTTTAAAATATTTTTCTAAAATAGAGCAGTACCTCTTTCATCTTTTTACGGCATCTCACCTATACATGTTAGGAAAAACTAAATCTTAATAACTAACAAAAATTTTAAAAAATATAAAATGTAGCATCGCTCTCCTAGATGTAAGGTTATGAAAATAAATCTATAATCATTTCAACTTCTATTACCCCATTACTTTTTAATATTATTATCAGATGAGTCTTCACATAAGTCCACTTATGTCTGTATTCCAAACAAATAAAATCAGCATTGTTGAGTGTCAATTATTCAAATTGTTTGCTCATTCTTGATGGTCTTGAGTACAAGAGACAGAAAATCATCTGAAACTAAGTGAAACCCAAAAGGTAATTTATTTTTTTGAATACCCAGAATTTCCAAGAGTTACTCAGCTCTACTTATAGCTGGATCAAAGGGAGGGGTCAAATAATGTTTTCAGGGTTCTAGTGTTACTATTTACCTATATTTACATCAATCTATAGAACACAAAATGTTTTGTTTTATTAAAAATGTTATCATGATGTTAACAATAATATTCAAATAAATATCAAATCAAGGGAATTTAATATAGCACTCCTTGGGGGCTAAAAAGTTTACTGAAAGAATGGAACATTTTGCAAGTTTTCTTTTGGAATTTCTTTCTGGATTAGAACTACAAAGGAGATCATTCTGATAATTTTATAATTACAGGGGGCTCACTGATTCTAATATCATAGGTTTTTTCTCACAGAAACCCTATATATTTAGGATTCCCCAACTTTATTAGCTACAATGAGGTATTGTGGTATGCCTCATTCAATAAGAAATGAAAATGTTAAACACTTACTTTCCTAAAATCCTTGCAGCAAGAGCATAATCAAATGGACCATACCCCACTAATCAGATTCAGACTTGGTAGCAGGAAATCAGTGACTTGAAGGGGTAGGGACTGGGGACCTTCATTCCCATTGCATTCCTAGGGCAGCAGTGTCAGCAGGGCTTACAGTGGTATCCAGCGTCCAGGGATAAAGGTATCAGAGGTGCAAGCTGTGAAGGCTTTTGCTTGGTGGTGGCTGCAAGGAGGACTTCACAAGATAAGTTTTGCACATCCAAGGGGTTGTGAACAGCAAGTCCAGCTATGTTTCATGGAACCTGGCTCTCCCATCCCTTCTGGAAATTTTGCAGTGTACCCAATATCATTATCCTAAATTTCTTTACCATAAAGTCAATCTGGATCTGTTTCTGTTGCTTGCTTTTAAGACCCATGAACTATCAGCCTTCTCCTCTTCTGTGTTTTCTCTCCTTTAGTTCTGTACCTGTTAAATCTTGTATTTCTCCCTTTACCTCTGCTACTTGAATTTTCTGGTATTGGCTGGAAGGAAAGAGTCTAGGAGAAGAGGATGTGTGGCTACACTGAGCCTGGGCAGCAAAGAACCCTGCTTGAGGTCCATTATAAATCAGGTCAACTGAGGGTTAACTGCAAGGACTAGCTGTCAGCAGGAGATGTACACTAGTCCTCCCACTTTTATAGCTGTGGAACTAGGGGGTGCCCAGTTTAATACCAACAAAGCAGAATCAGGAGGGCAGAGGAACAGCAGGAATGGGTGATTTCAGAAAAAGCTTTCCTAGAGCACAGAGTGTTCATTGTCTTGTCTCTGGGAGAAGAATGGAGGCCCAGCCAGTCCCTTAGGGCTCCCTCCCCACTCCCAGCCCTGGGTCAGCCTCTCCTTCTACTAAGAAGGAAGTGGAGGAGGTGATGGCACAGACTCTTAGAAGGAAGACAGATGCCTGTTGCAGAGCAGCTTGTGAATGGAAATGCCCAGCTCTGGGGAGGAGGAAGGCAGGGGATCAGTGAGGAGGGGGTACAAAGATCCTCCCCCTCACCTCTGCAGTTCCAGAGCAGCCACCAATCCAAGCTGCTGAGAAGGAATAAGGGTGCAGGGAAAGGTAGTGGAGCCATGCCTAAGGAATGAGGGGGTCTCCCTGAATCTGCCTTCTTCCAGAGAAAGTCAGCCCCTCCCCACCCATCACCACCTCCAGCTGACACAAGCATAAAAAAAATTGTGTCGGTCGGTCCCCTCCCCGCGGCAAAACGGCTGCTGCTCCTCAGCGCGGCGACAGGGGTATCCCCTCAGCCGCCGCCGCAGCTGCTGCCGGCCAAGCTCTGCCGGACCCGCGGCCCACGGCCACAATGCAGTTTATGTTGCTTTTTAGTCGTCAGGGAAAGCTTCGACTGCAGAAATGGTATGTCCCACTGTCAGACAAAGAAAAGAAAAAGATCACAAGGGAACTTGTTCAAACTGTTTTAGCAAGTAAACCTAAAATGTGCAGCTTTCTTGTGTGGCGAGATCTGAAGATTGTTTACAAAAGATACGCTAGTCTGTATTTTTGCTGTGCTATTGAGGATCAGGACAATGAACTAATTACCCTGGAAATAATTCATCGTTATGTGGAATTACTTGACAAGTATTTTGGCAGTGTGTGTGAACTTGATATCATATTTAATTTTGAGAAGGCTTACTTTATTTTGGATGAGTTTCTCTTGGGAGGGGAAGTTCAGGAAACACCCAAGAAAAATGTCCTCAAGGCCATTGAGCAGGCAGATCTCCTGCAGGAGGAAGCTGAAACCCCACGTAGTGTTCTTGAAGAAATTGGACTGACATAACTCTTCTCCCTTGTTGATGACTTCTTGTGGCATTTCACACACTGTAGCTGTTCACTGCCTTCATGTCCATGTTAGCTAATGGTGTAAGATGTTTGTCAGTATTACTGTGTGCTGTGCTGCTTCATTCAGACCTACACAAAAATACTTATTTTTTTTTTAAAGGGAACTTTGGTTACTCAACTGAGAAATTACAGGACTTAAATATGGCTTAGAATGATGCAGGAAAGAAAGATACCTTTTCTGGATAGTTGAAAGTTTGAATGTCAGTTTCTCTCAATCTGATTCTGTGTATATTTGAAAATGATACCACCAGGCAATGTGCATTTATTACATTACTGTATTTGACAAAGGAAACTGTTAAATTACAACATGAAACCTGGTTTTATGAAACCAAAGATTCGTGCAATATTTCAGTACATATGAGAATAAAGGGAATTGGTATGTTACATAATAAATGAAAACTGAACTCTATGTTGAGACTTTCTAAAACAAATTTATACCAAAGACACCTGTTGGAAGCTACATATCTTAAAACACAAAGGGACTACAGATTTTAAATCACTTAATTAGAATGATGCTGTTTTACACAAAAAATTATCTCCTGGGTGTTCTGAACCTGGGATGAGAAACATAATATCGACTGTTGCATCTTAGCACATTTCTTTTTAAGGCCAATGCACATTTGACTGCTTAGATGAATTCTTTGTGGTTGTAATCATTTAGACACTTAATTGCATTGTTTTGATGCCCCAAATAAAGTGGAAATGTTGATTTAGCAGGACTATGTAACAGTATCTGAACAGAAAACGTGTGGGTCTTTTCACAAAGCATTGCATAAGTTACTGTTTAAAGCACGAATATTCCTTCTGAGGTGCTTCATAAAGCCAAATTTATTTTGCTTTCCTATTGTTTCCCTCTACTTAGAACTACTGCAAACTTTATGGTTATCTTCCTTCCCTTCCATGGTACTGCCTGGCTATCAGAAGTCTTAGAGAAATAAAAAAGACACCTTTCATAGAAAAGTGAGAGTTGAATGAGGTGAAATGGCATTAGCAGGCCCTATATTTTTAAAAGCTATATAATTGTTTCAGTATCACTTTCATACATACTCGTATTTAAAAATCTCTTCATGGTTTACATTTTCACTTGTATATGCCGGGCTGGATTAAGCTTTGTTGTAATCGTGACCAATATTCAGGCCACATGATCATTGTCGTATCACATCACCAACTAGTTGTAATAAATGTTAAATGTACATCACACAAAAAAAAATTGTGTCAAGAGATTTATTCCAAGCACTGCCCTTGCAGTTCATGAGAACCAAAGGAACACATCAGTTGTCACAGCTTAGGTCAAGCACTGAATATATACTTAGAAAACAAGAACAACTTGTGTAAATTCTCAACACAAATTAACTCAACTCAATCCCTTGTGGCAAGCAGATTGTCTTTTCTAACTTAGGAAATTCTGGAGAATTCACAGAATCAAGTTAAGGAGCAGGTACCAGCACAGTAAGTGGATTGAACCTCCTACCCTATCATGTACATCAGACGTAACTGGGATTCTCTGTATTTGTTGTGATTTACCCACACTTTCTTTAGAAACCTCCAATGACACCTCATCTCTTACTTGATTAAGTTCAAACTCCTTTGTCTGACATGCAAGACCTATTATTGGGCAAACTCCTGCTTAGCACTTTCTTCCTGCAACTAACTGCATTGCACAAAACATCCACTCAGACAAAAGGCCAGCTCCTTGCTCATCCCACCCCATGATGCAGAAGACATATTCTTCACTTTATAAACTTTATTCACTTCCTCCCACAATCACGCTACTAACCCTGCCACCCCAAAGGCCTTTTTCTTCTCTTCTTGCCTAGAAGTGACAGTTATTTAAAGCCCAGTTATTTAATTTTGTGACCTTGACCAAGTCTATTGCCATCTGACCATAAGTTCATTGTTGACAGAAAGAGGGTTGCTGAAAGTTCAAAGAGGCCCACCTAGATAATTCAATGACTCCAAGTCCCATTATTCCCTGGGAGATGGCTAAGTGAGCCCAGCCCATGATCTATCCCTTCCTGCCAACTCTTCTAATACCAGTTCCGAACTCTACCAACACTGGTCATTTAATGGACCTTTTCATGCCTGGCATTATCTCCCCAGTCTGACTCTAAATTCTCTAAGGAACTTAAAAAAAAACTACATTCTGACAGCACCTAATCCATCTCTGTGAGAATTACCACTTAGTATGAACTGGCCTGGCAACTGCTTCTCACATCTGTTGAATATAAACAATTTCACAGAACATTACATCTGACAAGACCAAACTATGACCAAGAGGATCAGGACAAAACAAGACTATTCTGTGATCACATCTAAATCAACACTTGAATATTGCACAAACCAGGCATCCTCTTTCTTGGCTCATGTGAGTGACTGCTCCTTTTTTGCCAGTTACAGCTTTAGCCTCCTCTGTCTTCTCTAAACTCTCCATAGATAACATTTATTAAGTAACCCAGTGATAGAATTACCCCCACTTCCTGATGATATCCAACTCAAAGCAAAACCCTACTTCTTAAATCCTCTGCAAAATAACAGAGCATGTGCACTAATCCTAGAATAGGTTATTTTCTAACACTCCATGCTGACATGCCCCACGGTTCCAAAGTGTCCATTCTCCCTCACTGCAATGAGGTCTAAAACCAACCTGTTCAACTGCAGATGTGTTCCTGGCAGCCTGTGGATAGAAGGTTTGATATTTGACTTCTGGTAAGTACAGAGCTACTATTTTCTGTGAAAGTAGATTTAATATTTTTCCACTACTGGATGGTTATTGCTTTACACATGGTGAAAACTGCCTAAATCAGGTAAGTGCTGTTTGGAAAGCATACAGTAAGGAGCCTGTCTTCTATGTGTCCAGTTTACCTGAAGATTAGACTCACTGCACCACTCCCCAGAGGTCAGACTCACATCATATGGCCTCAGGAACCCACCAAGAAGAGAAAAGTCACCCCTATAAAAATGGGAAGTTCTAAGACTCAGAGGTTACCTTCCAGGAGCTGGGACAAAAGCCAGACCTCAAAATGGGCAGGGAAAATTCTTCACTACATGCCTTTCATCTACTTAAGCCTCTCAACCTGCCTCATAAAGGCTGTTACAATGAAAATTAAGAATAGTAGCTATATTGATAGTATACTAGATGCTAGGGAATGTACAAATATTTTGTCTCATTCACACAACAAACCTATAGAGTTGCTAATAGTCCCATTTTACAGATGAGATAATTCAAGCTCAGAAAAGTTGCCAACAGGTTGAGATCTGGGAAGTCAAAGATGTGAGCATTGTGACAGAAGTTCATTTATTAGTCACAAACATTTACTGAATGCCTTGTATGTGTCAGGAACTCTGATAGGTGCTGAATATGGAGCACAGACAAACATTCCTGCTTGCATGAAGTTGATTCTTCCATCAGGAGAGAGAGCAATATGTTGATAAGCTGGGAAGTATTTCAAATAGTGATATTGTAATATAAAAATGACAGTAATATATGTACCTGGTCCAGATCTTTACTCAAATATATCATATGTAACAAGACATCTTTGAGAAACCCAGTAGTTTGAATACAGTTATATGAGACTTTTAGCTTTGATAGATTTGGTGGGATAGGATGGGATGGTGGCTGTTGAATTAAAAAATGCATTTATTTAAAGAAGCAGTCAGAAGTATTTATGGATAAAATAAAAGAATGTTGCAAAATTGTTGACAGTATTGATAATGGATGGTAGAAATATGAGGGTCTTTTTTCTGTTGTTTCTATTTTTGTATATGTTTGAACACTCCACTGATACAATTCTTTTAAAGAAATCTGCATGTGGGAGTGGCATATAGAACATGCAAGGTGGGTTGCAAGGCCAAATAGGGAGACCAGAAAAGGGTTCACTAAGAAGGTAACAATGGAGCCAAGACCTGAAGGAGGTGGAGGAGGGAGGTATGTGGATTTCTGGGGGAGAAAGTTCTAGGCAGAAGCAGGAGCTAGTGCAGAGCGCTAAGATGTGAGTGTGCCTGACATTTTTAAGGAGCAAATCCAATTGCTGGAAATGAATCAGCAGTGAGTAAATTAATAGGAGATCACATCAGAGAGTTAAAAGGGTGGGTGGGGAGGAGAGGAAATGCATTCAAGGCCATATCCAACAAAGAATCCACATTCAAAATATATAAAGAATATTGACAAATCAGTAAGAAAAAGGCAGGCAACTCAGAAAATTAGGCACATCACAGAAAAGAAAATGGCCAATAAATGTATACAAATGTGCTGTACTTTATTAGCATCATGGACATGCAAATTACATCCACACTGCTGCACTACTACAGGAACTCAAACTCCTGTGCTGTGCAAATTGATACAAACTGTAGCATCCATTAAAACTAAATGATGCATACCCTGTAAACCACTAAGTCCATTTGTAGGTATACAGCCAACAGCAGAGCATATCTATGCTCTGCAAAAGACCAGTACAAGAATGATTAGAGCTATTACAACTATTCAGAACATTCCCAAACTGAGAATGGTCCTGCTGGAAAAGGGACATGGAAGAGGGTTTTGGGGAGCTGGGAATATTCTGTTTCTCCATTTGGATGCAAGTTAGTTAGGTGAGTTCAACTTGAGAAGGATGTGTGCATTTTCTGCATCTGCATTGGTCTAAGTGCCATGTCCAGTACCCAGAGCCTCCATCCATGCTGAGTACTAGGGTCACAGACCATGATGGATGGAGAAGATCTGCTTTCTCAACCCACAGCTTCAACCTCTACAGTTAAAGACACTGGAACCAATGTTTCCATGTTTCACCTGGTTCATGCAAGGAGGGAATCTACTCCAAAGAAGCTGGGCAAAACCATAATTAAGAAAGGAAAATACAGTACTACTCTGCATTAAACATGTTAAAAATATACCTTATTGTGTCTCACACAACAGGATATTTTTACATAATATACTGATGCCTGTTAAGTCATGGCATCACTTTGAGGCCTACCATTCTGAGTTTAAAGAAAAAGGAACATTTTTTTTTTAGCTCAGATGCAGCTTCATTCAGTGTTTTAACATGATTACTTTACAATTAGGTATTATTGTGCTGTCCATTTTTGAGTTTTTGTATCTAGTCCTGTTGCACAGTCTGTATCCCTCCCGCTCCAATTACCCTTTATCTTACCCTGTTGCTAACTCCTGCTGTACTCTGTTACCAATGACATATTTCAAGTTTATTCTCGAATGTCCGTTCACATCAGTGGGACCATACAGTACTTGTCCTTTAGTTTTTGGCTGGACTCACTCAGCATAATATTCTCTAGGTCCATCCATGTTATTACATGCTTCATAAGTTTATCTTGTCTTAAAGCTGCATAATATTCCATCGTATGTATATACCACAGTTTATTTAGCCATTCTTCTGTTGATGGACATTTTGGCTGTTTCCATCTCTTTGCAATTGTAAACAACGCTGCTATAAACATCGGTGTGCAAATGTCCGTTTGTGTCTTTGCCCTTAAGTCCTTTGAGTAGATACCTAGCAATGGTATTGCTGGGTCGTATGGCAATTCTATATTCAGCTTTTTGAGGAACCGCCAAACTGCCTTCCACAGTGGTTGCACCATTTGACATTCCCACCAACAGTGGATAAGTGTGCCTCTTTCTCCGCATCCTCTCCAGCACTTGTCATTTTCTGTTTTGTTGATAATGGCCATTCTGGTGGGTGTGAGATGATATCTCATTGTGGTTTTGATTTGCATTTCTCTAATGGCCAGGGACATTGAGCATCTCTTCATGTGCCTCTTGGCCATCCGTATTTCCTCTTCTGAGAGGTGTCTGTTCAAGTCTTTTTCCCATTTTGTAATTGGGTTGGCTGTCTTTTTGTTGTTGAGTTGAACAATCTCTTTATATATTCTGGATACTAGACCTTTATCTGATATGTCATTTCCAAATATTATCTCCCATTGTGTAGGCTGTCTTTCTACTTTCTTGATGAAGTTCTTTGATGCACAAAAGTGTTTAATTTTGAGGAGCTCCCATTTATTTATTTCTTTCTTCAGTGCTCTTGCTTTAGGTGTAAGGTCCATAAAACCACCTCCAGTTGTAAGATTCATAAGATATCTCCCTACATTTTCCTCTAACTGTTTTATGGTCTTAGACCTAATGTTTAGATCTTTGACCCATTTTGAGTTAACTTTTGTATAAGGTGTGAGATGCGGGTCTTCTTTCATTCTTTTACATATGGATATCTAGTTCTCTAGGCACCATTTATTGAAGAGACTGTTCTGTCCCAGGTGAGTTGGCTTGACTGCCTTATCAAAGATCAAATGTCCATAGATGAGAGGGTCTATATCTGAGCACTCTATTCGATTCCATTGGTCGATATATCTATCTTTATGCCAATACCATGCTGTTTTGACCACTGTGGCTTCATAATATGCCTTAAAGTCCGGCATCGCGAGACCTCCAGCTTCGTTTTTTTTCCTCAAGATGTTTTTAGCAATTCGGGGCATCCTGCCCTTCCAGATAAATTTGCTTATTGGTTTTTCTAATTTTGAAAAATAAGTTGTTGGGATTTTGATTGGTATTGCATTGAATCTGTAGATCAGTTTAGGTAGGATTGACATCTTAATTATATTTAGTCTTCCAATCCATGAACACGGTATGCCCTTCCATCTATTTAGGTCTTCTGTGATTTCTTTTAGCAGTTTTTTGTAGTTTTCTTTATATAGGTTTTTTGTCTCTTTGGTTAAATTTATTCCTAGGTATTTTATTCTTTTAGTTGCAATTGTAAATGGGATTCATTTCTTGATTTCCCCCTCAGCTTGTTCATTACTAGTGTATAGAAAAGCTACAGATTTTTGAATGTTGATCTTGTAACCTGCTACTTTGCTGTACTCATTTATTAGCTCTAGTAGTTTTGTTGTGGATTTTTCCGGATTTTCGATGTATAGTATCATATCGTCCACAAACAGTGATAGTTTTACTTCTTCCTTTCCAATTTTGATGCCTTGTATTTCTTTTTCTTGTCTAATTGCTTTGGCTAGAACTTCTAACACAATGTTGAATAATAGTGGTGACAGTGGACATCCTTGTCTTGTTCCTGATCTTAGGGGGAAAGTTTTCAATTTTTCCCCATTGAGGATGATATTAGCTGTGGGTTTTTCATATATTCCCTCTATCATTTTAAGGAAGTTCCCTTGTATTCCTATCTTTTGAAGTGTTTTCAACAGGAAAGGATGTTGAATCTTGTCAAATGCCTTCTCTGCATCAATTGAGATGATCATGTGATTTTTCTGCTTTGATTTGTTGATGTGGTGTATTACATTAATTGATTTTCTTATGTTGAACCATCCTTGAATACCTGGGATGAATCCTATTTGGTCATGATGTATAATTCTTTTAATGTGTTGTTGGATACGATTTGCTAGAATTTTATTGAGGATTTTTGCATCTATATTCATTTGAGAGATTGGTCTGTAGTTTTCTTTTTTTGTAATATCTTTGCCTGGTTTTGGTATGAGGGTGATGTTGGCTTCATAGAATGAATTAGGTAGTTTTCCCTCCACTTTGATTATTTTGAAGAGTTTGAGGAGAGTTGGTACTAATTCCTTCTGGAATGTTTGATAGAATTCACATGTGAAGCCGTCTGGTCCTGGACTTTTCTTTTTAGGGAGCTTTTGAATGACTAATTCAATCTCTTTACTTGTGATTGGTTTGTTGAGGTCATCTATTTCTTCTTGAGTCAAAGTTGGTTGCTCATGTCTTTCTAGGAACCTGTCCATTTCATCTAAATTGTTGTATTTATTAGCGTAAAGTTGTTCATAGTATCCTGTTATTACCTCCTTTATTTCTGTGAGGTCAGTAGTTATGTCTCCTCTTCCATTTCTGATCTTATTTATTTGCATCCTCTCTGTTCTTCTTTTTGTCAATCTTGCTAAGGGCCCATCAATCTTATTGATTTTCTCATAGAACCAATTTCTGGTCTTATTGATTTTCTCTTCTGTCTCTTTAAATCTATCATTGTAGGTATCCATTGTTTTTTCCATCTTTTCTACTTTATCCTTCATTTCCATAAGCTCTGTCATTTGTTTTTCAGTTTTTATATTTCTTCTTTATGTTCAGCCCATGTCTTGTTCATGTCCTCCCTCAATTTATCGATTTCGTTTTTGAAGAGGTTTACCATTTCTGTTCGTATATTCAGCATTAGTTGTTTCAGTTCCTGTATCTCATTTGAACTATTGGTTTGTTCCTTTGACTGGGCCATATTTTCAATTTTCTGAGTGTGATCCGTTATCTTCTGCTGGCGTCTGGGCATTTAGTCAGATTTCCCTGAGTGTTGGACCCCACAGGTTGTAAGATTTTTCTGTGAAATCTCTGGGTTCTGTTTTTCTTATCCTTCCCAGTAGGTGGCACTCGTGGCACACGTTTGTCTATGGGATCCACCAGTAAAAGTTGCTGTGCGTCCTGTAACTCTGGAAAACTCTCACTCTGTAGGGGAGGTTTGGCAGCCGAAGCGTCTTGGAAGAGTGCCAGCCGGCCCAGGGGTCTGAACGCGGGGAGGGTCGCCGGCCGCCGCAGCACATGAGAGCACCCAACCAAATTTCCTAGTCGGCCCGGGGCGCCAAGCGTGGCGGAAGGGCGCCAGCTGTCGCAGCCCGGGAGAGTGCACTGTTCCCAGGCGGACCGGGAGTCACGTGTTTGGAAGGGACCCCCTGGTCACCGTTCTCCGCAGTCTGGGGATTTCTGACCCAACTCTTTCAGTTGGTCCGGGGGGCCTCGTGCGGTGGGGACGCCAGCTGCCACGGCCTGAGGGGACCGCCTGCCCAATTCTGCCAGCTGGCCTGGGAAGGAGGAAGGGAGGGACTCCGGCCGCTTGCCATCCCGCCCAGGAAAGCCCGCGTCCCTCGGTGTTCTCACCAGAGCTGGTTATCCCAGACAGTCAGCCGTTCCAGGATGGGGTACGCTGTCCCTTTGATCTCCGTCGTGGCTCCGGGATCTGCTCTGTATTGTCTCCACTCCCCCAGTAGCTGTTCTGGAGGAGGAAAGGTGAGGGCGGCAAGGCTGTCAAGGCTGGTGGCGGAGGAGCCAGTGACGGCGGAAGAGGGCACCGTGGTGGTTGGAGAGCCGCCAGAGCAGGAGGGGGAAGAGAGGGGAGAAAGAGGGCGGGCAGGTTGGCCGCTGCGGGGAGTGGGCGCCGCGCGGCGGGCCGGCGGAGAAAGAGAGGGGAAAAGGAGGGCGGGCGGAGAAAAAAAGGAAAAAGGAACATTTTAAATGTACACATTCTCAGATCTCTGGCAGACAAAACATATTGCAGTTTTTCAAACTGAAATGAAAAGTTTTAATTTCTATGAAGGCAGATATCTGCAATTAAAAGCCACATAAACTGCCGGCGGCCCTGTGCTACTGAGAGCCAGGGTGTGCATGACCCTGGCTGCGGTGTGAAGGGTGCGCACACCTGGGACCTGCCCTAGCTTTCCCATCCTGGTCGCAGATGCTGTGAGCCCCGGAGGCGTCCCACAGCTGGTGTGATGGGTGTCAGCGAGTAGAGGGAGGCATTCTTCCGTGATCACAAAAAGAGAAAATACTAGGATCCTCTTCATGGGACCAATGTGAAGATTGGGTGAGCTAATACAATGTCAACTATGCTAAGCACATAGTTTCAAAATGGAACCAGAAGCAGTTCCATTCACGAAGGAGGTGAAAGTTTCCGGGAGTTAAGTCCTGTTTCATTTCAATCCAGGAAAGGTGAAAATGGTGATCCCAATGCCTTAATAGAGACTTCCTGGACAGAGACATATCCCCAAACACCTCCAATTGTATCTATGAACGCTTTTTTCAACAACACCATATTGTCAGCTGTAAAGCAGAGTATAGTAGTCAAGTTACAGGAAGCAGTTGAAGTTCATCTTGGAACTGCTCTGACATGTACATCATTTGAATATGCCAAAAACAATATAGAACATTCACAGAGAATCACTGTCCCACTAATTCTATAGATCCTGGTTTAAGAATTGCAGTTATGTTATGTCCTTCAATTGGGAACTTTTAGAAGAGTGAAATCAACAATGTGACATCCATAAGCAATATCATCTCAGTTGAAACTCCTAACGCAGTCCCATCAAGTAAGAAAAAAAACAAAAAAGAACAACTTTCAAAAGCCCAGAAATGTAAGCTGCTAGATAAAACAGAGCACAAAGGGAACTTCCCCTAGGATGGAAGTGGGTTGATTTGGCTAAACATTGCACAGTGACATTTTCCTGAGGCTGCATGATATAAAATGATGTCATCACCAGTGTCCTCTATGAGCACTAATGAAATGTGTGCATGTTTAAGCAAAACTGGTTCTAAAGATGAAGAATAGTGCTTGGAATTTGAGACAAGGAAGGTGCATCCTTTAAAAAAGTCTTTCATTACTCTTTTCTGGTATTGAAGTGACTTTTTATAAAACACATTTTCTGGATGTTTCTTATGCAATATGTGTTGTAAGTGAAAAGTTCATAAAACAACCTTGTATTATATTATTTTCAAAAACTTGCCTTAATGGGAGGGGAAAATGTTACTGTCTAGTATACTTCATGAAGCCTGTCAACACTTGTGAATGGACAAATATGGTGAATAATAGATAATCAGTGTTAATTTGTATGATATTATTCAAATGGATGGGATATATTTTTAAAGGAGTATGAGAACTTTTACAAACTCTCATCCCAGTGGAGCAAAACCCTGAGCAAACAGTTATTCAGCCATCTGATCCATGTTAATAAGCTTCTCATCTTAAATGAACTCTTCATCTCTTCTTTCTCTTAATTACTTAAACATAAATTGCTTCAGAGAAACTCACATCCCGGTATTTGAACTTTATACATAATACTCTCTGAAGTTCCTTTTTTATTTTTCAAGCGTGAACTGCCTCCCTTTAGTAAATGGATATCTGTTTACATTTTTCTCTTGGTTTGGTTCAAGATGTTTAATCATGAGATCTTACTATGATATATGAAATAGGATAATATAAAAACTAAAAATCTGTAGAATACATTAGAAAGCATTTTGAATAGAAATCTTGGTTCTTATTTAAAACATTACTGTATGCTATATATACTATGATGGAGTAAAACATGCCTTAATATTAAAAAAAAAAGCCACATAAAGATAAAGCTCTTTGGCAGCAGTGATGGTGGGGAGGGATCCTCAATATATACTTTTTAAATGAGTAAAGTGTTCTTAAAATAAAAAAAGAGAAAATCCCTGTGGATTATCCCAGCATTGATTGATCCATTTCTTGCATAAGCAACTATTCTTTTGTAATTCTAAACCTGATATGCTTTGTTTCCTTTAATTTTTTCTTTGTCTCCCATTTTTTCTCATTTATATTTTTGCTTAATTTTAGTCTCTCCATTTTATTTTTATTTTTTTAACTTTTTTATTGTATAGTATAGCATATATACAAAACAAAGAATTAAAAAAGCAATCGTTTTCAAAGCACTCTTCAACAAGTAGACACAGGACAGTCCCTGAGTTCGTCATGGTCTACTATCCAATCTTCTCAGATTTTTCCTTCTACCTGCTCCAGGATACAGGAGGCCAGAAGGTTTAAATATTTTTTTTTATCATCACAACATTTTTCCTTTGTGAAACATAACATATACAAAGAAGCAACAAATTTCAAAGCACAGCACCACAATTAGCTGTAGAACATATTTCAGAGTTTGACATGGGTTATAATTCCACAATCTTAGGTTTTTACTTCTAGATGCTCTAAGATACTGGAGACTAAAAGAGATATCAATTTAATGATTCAGTATTCATGTTCATTCATTAAATCCTATCTTCTCTGTATAACTCTACCATCACCTTTGATCTTTCTATCCCTCTCTTTAGGGGTGTTTGGGCTATAACTATTCTAGCTTTTTCATCTTAGAAGGGTCTGTCACTAATATGGGGTAGGGAGATAGAACCATCTATGTTCTGGAGAAGCTGGGCCCTTTAGGTTTCAGGACTTTTCTGGTCCAGGTACCCTTCTGGAGGTTGTGGGTTTCCGGAAAGTTACTTTAGTGCATGGAAACTTTGTAAATCTTATATATTGCCCTAGGTGTTCTTTAGGATTGGGTGGAATGTCCTGGTTGGGGGTTGGCAGGTTATGATAGGTAGCAAAGGATAACTGAAGCTTGTATAAGAGCAACATCCAGAGTAGCCTCTTGATTATTTGAACTCTGTAACTGATTATTATTAGTTACTCTTCTTTTCCACATTTTGGTCAGGATGGAATTGTTGATCCCACAGTGGCAGGGCCAGATTCATCACTGGAAGTCATCTCCCACACTGCCAGGGAGACTTTCACCCCTGGGTGTCATGTCCCACATGGAGTTGAGGGCAATGATTTCACTTGCAGAGTTGGGCTTAGAGACAGTGAGGTCACAAATGAGCAACAAAAGAAGTTCTCTAAGAGTAAGTCTTAGGCATGCAAATAGGTAGGCTAAGCTTTTTTTGCTACTTACATAGGCTTCACATTTTTTTTGTATGCTGTATGGCAGGGGTCACATTTCATTCTTTTTTCCATGTGAGTATCCTGTTATTACAAGTACCATTTGTTGAAATAGTTTTTTGTTGCTTCCTTTTTTCTTTCTCTTTGCTTGTTTGTTTTTTGGGAAGTGCATGGGCTGGAAATCCAACCCGGGTCTCTGCATGGCAGGTGAGAATTCTACCACTGAACTACCTTGCACTCCCCCTACCCATTTTATCTTTTACCTTCATCTTTAATTTTCATTTTCCTCACTTTCTTTTTTCTCATTTTTATCTGGTTTTCTCATTTTTCTGTATTATTTTATTCATTTCATCATTTTTCTGACTTCATATTTTTCTTTATTTGCTCTTCATATGTTTTTTCATTGTTCCTTTTTGGTGACATTTCCTCTTTTTCTTCAAACTATTTTAATTTTTCTAATATTTTTTTCTTATTTTGTTCAATTATTACTTCTCTCTATCCTGTTTTCCATCCTTCTTTCTTCTCTCCCTCCCCCTCTCTCTCCCTCCTTTCTTCCTTCTCCCATTCTCCTTTCCATTTTCTCTATTTCCCTGTTTCTCTTTCCCTCTTTCAATTCCAAGTCCCATATTCCTGGAAAAATTAGGTTTGCAATTCTGTTTCACATTAATGGCTTACTCATTGGAATTGTGAGAGGTTATATATATATATATATATATATATATATATATATATATATAGTCTATTTTATTTGTTTTAAAATTATTTATTTTGTTTGGTTTTCTAAATTTTTTATTTCTTTTTAGTCTTGGGCTCCTCCCCATTTTATCATTTCACAGTTCCAATTTTATTTGTTGTTTGTTTTGTTTCGTTGTTTTCAAGTTTCTTTAATCTTTTCTTTTCCATTTTCACATTTATTTCTTTTTTTCTGAATTTTTAAAAATATTTATTTATTTAGGAATTCCTAGACCCTATAGAAGTCCCTCACAATCTGGATTTACATTATTCTAGCTCAGGAAACTTCCCAGCAAATCACCTCTACCCAATCTCATTGAGATGACTGAGAATTTTCGAAGAGACCAGAGGAATATTCTGCAATCCTTGACCTACCAAATATGTTTTATTCTGACAAGGAAATCTGATGAAATGTAGCAGTTTCCTCATTTAGTGTTGTAAGACTTCTTTTTTCTTTGTTTATTTCTAATTTATTTTCTTTTTTTTCATTATTTTCTCAGTTTTATTTTCCTTTTCTCATTTTTGCTCATTTTCTATTTTTATTTCTTTTCTATATTTGAATTTTATTCTATTATTTTATTTTTACCTTGGTCATCAGGTGAACTTGTGGAATTATTTTATTCTGAGTGTGTATCTATCAATTTTCTCTATTTAAAACCTCCGTGTGGTCTCCTTGTCTTCCAACCCTTCCAACATGCTGAAGAGCATCATCTCAAAGAAGACTGATGATGAGGAGACATTTATTGGGAATTATGGACTGCTAAAGAGACCCTCAGAAAGGGTAATTTTGCCAAAGTGAACTTGGCCCAGCCCATCCTAACTGGGAAGGAGACAGCTGTAATGATCATTGGAAAGAATGAACAGAACTCCTCTGGCCTCCAGAAATTATCTCATGAGGTCACCATAATGAAGGGTCTAAACCACCCAAAGATAGGCCTTCTATGAGGCCATGCAGACTGGGTAGCACTCTGCATTACCATGGAGTATGTGGGCAGCGGGGAGCTATATGAACACCTAGTGGCTCATGGCAGTATAACAGAGAAAGAGGTCTGAGACAGATTCCATCAGATAGTGTCTGCTGTGCAGTACTGTCACCAGAAGTACATTGCACATAGGGCTTTAAAGTTAGAAAACCTCCTCTTGGATGTTGACATGAACATAATGATTTCAGACTTTGGCTTCAGCAGTGAATTAAGGTTTGGTGAGAAGCTGCATACATTCTGTGGCTGCCCCCCTTATGCCACTCCAGAACTCTTCCAAGGCCATGAGTACAATGGGACAGCAGTGCATTTATGGATCCTGGGAGTCCTCCTGTACTTGATGGTCATGGGATCCCTGCCCTCTGTTGGAGAGTCCTAGTTCTAAAATCCTAAGCAAGTTATTTAAAGTAGATGTCACAACTGATCTATTCCACTGAGAAAAAATCCAGTGGTTAATTCTCTTAAACTAAAAATTTGCCATTATTGGAATAGACGTGATCTCAGGGCAATCTGCTGACTGGAATAAATGGAAGTCTGTACCCTCACTAGTGGGCCAGGCCAGATGGGATACCATTGTTTTAACTACACAGTTCAAATGGTTAACACCCCAGAAAACTGGTTAAAACAAGGGACAAAAGTGCTGCAGTCTGGGCAGGGAAACAGTGGCTCAGTGGCAGAGTTCTCGCCTGCCATGCTAGAGACCCAGGTTTGTTTCCCAGTGCTTGCCCAGGCAAAAAAAGTGTTGCAGCCTGTTATACAAGATTTTTGAAGGAAGGTATCAAAAGCTCCACAACTGATCCTTTTAGTAGTCCAATTTGTTCTGCCTTTAAAGTAGATAAAAGTGAATTGCCACTCACTATTGGTTATTATAACTCCAATGCTTTGATCCTTCCCAGCAAGGCACCTCTACACAATCTTAATGAGATGACTGAGGATTTTTGAAGGGGCCCAGAGGAATATTATATCATGCTTGACCTACCAAATATGTTTCATTCTGATCCCATTACTGTGGCTTGCCAGCCTCAATTTGCCTTCTCATTTGAACATATCCAATATACTTTCAGCTGTTTGTTAGGGTATATTTAAACATCTGTATTGTGGCCGATTACCTTTGACCCCAAGAACTGGATGACATACCCACTTTTGCTCTGACTCAGTTTTGGCATTATGTAGATGATGATATTCTCTTAAAATCTGGATTACTAGAGGCTATCCTGGACATCATGTGGGCCAGATTCCAAAGCAGATGTTGGGCTAACACTCCACATAAAATAAGATGGCTGGTAACTTTTAAAAATTTCTAGACATAATCTGGTCAGCCAAGAGACAAAATGAGAAAGTTAAACAAATGTCACTATAAAAGGCCCCAACTACTTCAAAACAAACCACACATCTGCTGGACTTTTTTTTTTTTTAACTTTAAGCAACATATTATCCATTTGCCTATTTTACTAAGATGTATTAAAGTGCCAGGAAATCCTTCACCTTTATTGGAGAACAAAAGGCCTTGGACTTGTCCTACTGAATGTCCAACAGGCCTTGTTCTTCAAATAGCCAGTGTCCAACTTTCAAGTGGAGGCCCAGGCCTCCAATGACTAGACCTCAGGGAGTCCCTGGACAGCAGAACAGCAGAGGCCACACACAGGGTTTTGGACCTAGTGACTGTTCACCACAGTCATCCAGTCCCCACCCCTGGATCCACAGCTCCTCTGCATACAAGGCATTCCTAGAAATGGGCCATTACAGGGCCCCAATGCATCTGCTCTGTACTTTTCTTCCTATCATGCCATGGGTGAAGTGCTCAATACCTCAGCAGTTTGGCACAGCCACAGATTCCCCACTGTTAAGATGGAAATGGTGCCTTCAGAATAGGAACAAGCCTGCCACCAAAGGTCTTTCCTTACCCACTGAAACTTTGGACACAGCAATGGCCACCCCATTACATAAGCCCATTGCAAAATGGGGAGCCTCTTGGTACAAAATGCCCAAGGAGGCAAGATAGCCAGTATACTCTGTCAATGGTAAAAGGCATGGCCACACTTGATGGAACTTACCAGATGGCAGCTACAGCCCACTTGGTCACTACTTCCTTCCACAGATGGGATGGCATGCACAGTTCAGCCCAATTAGCAGAGTTATAAGCCATCATCCTTGCCATGAAGGATATCCTGGAAAGAGGATTACTAGCTGTTTGTCCTTTTACAGATCCTGGGCAAAAGCCAACAGTATTCCTCTTTGAGCCAATGAATTGGGGAAATTTCTTGGAAAGATCATGTTATTTACTAACTGCTCAGTATCTCAGAATCTAGAATTAACAGTTAAACCTCCTGCTTTTCAAGTTCTTTTGTCCATTTTTAAAATGTGGTATTTGTCTATATTGTTGAGTTGTAGGATTTCCTTGCATATTCTGGATATTAGACCCTTATTGCATATGTGGTTTCCAAATATTTTTTCCCATTGAATAAGCTGTCTTTTCACTTGCATGATAAAGTCCTTTGAAGCAAAAAGAGTTTTAAATTTTGATGAGGTCCCATTTACTTATTTTTTTTCTTTTGTTGCTTGTGCTTTGGGTGTAAAGTCTAAGAAAATATTGCCTAACACAAGATCCTGAAGATGCTTCCTCTCATTTCCTTCTGGGAGTTTTATACTCCTGGTTCATAAATTTAGTCTTTGATTCATTTTGGGTTAATTTTTGTGTCTAATGTGACAGGCCATCTGTGTTAGTTAGATTCAGTTGTCAACTTGGCCAGGTGAGCATGCCTAATCTTGTTGCTGCGGACATAAGCCAACGGTACGTGAACCTCATCTGTTGCCAATTACATCTGCAGTCGGCTAGGAGGCGTGTCTGCTGCAATGAGTGACGTTTGACTTAATTGGCTGGTGCTTAAATGAGAGAACGCAATGTGGCACAGACTAGCAGCTTGGCATTCCTCATCTCAGCACTTGCAGCTCAGCCCAGGCCCTTGGAGATGGAGAAAGAAATCACCCCGGGGAAAGTTGTTGGAACCCAGGGGCCTGGAGAGAAGACCAGCAGAGACCATCCTGTGCCTTCCACGTAAGAAAGAACCTCAGTGGAAAGTTAGCTGCCTTTCCTCTGAAGAACCAACAAAATAAATCCCCTTTTATTAAAAACCAATCCATCTCTGGTGTGTTGCATTCCGGCAGCTAGCAAACTAGAACACCATCCCTCTTCATTGTTTTGCAAATGAATATTCAGTTCTCCCAGCATGATTTGTTGAAGGGACTGTTGTTTCCCAAATGAGTGCACATGGGAGCCTTGTCAAAATCTATTGGCCATAGATATGAGGGTCTGTTTCTGAACTCTCAGTTCTACCCCATTGGTCTATATCTCAATTCTTGTGCCATTACCATGAGTTTTGACTACCACCACTTTGCAATAAATTTTAAAATAAGGATTGTGAATCCTCCGACTGTGTTCTTCTTTTGCTCTTCTTTTTGCAAGATGGTTTGTCTGTCTGGGGCCCCTTATACTTCCAAACAAATGTGATGACTGGCTTTTCTATTTCCATGAAGAAATACATTGGAATTTGGGTTGACTGTCTAAATCATTTTGGCTAAAACTGACATCTTAACAATATTAGCCACTCATGAACATAGGATGTACTTGTATTTATTTAGATCTTCTTTGATTTCTTTTAGCAAAGTTTCATAGTTTTCAATGTATAAGTCATTTACATCATTGGTTAAATTTATTCCTAGATATTTTATTCTTTTACTTGCTATTATAAATGAATTTTTTTCTTGATTTCCTTCTCAGATCGCTCATTATTAGGGCACAGAAACACTACTGATTTTTCTTAATTTAACTTGTATGGTCAGTTTAGTTGAGCACCATAAGTACATGGAATCTTGAATAGGGCATGAGATTTTGTTGGCTTGTCCAGGTTAGTGTGATGCCATGATAAATCCCAGAGTAATTTGGTCAGTGTATTAGTTAGGGTTCTCTAGAGAAACAGAATCAGCAGGAGATAACCCATAGATATAAAATTTATAAAATGTATATCACGTAACCATGCTATGTAGAGTCAAAGATCTGTAGGGCAGGCAGAAAGATGGTAACTCCTATGAAGTTCTTCAATGAACTCTCAGGAGAGGCTGTCTGGGAAACCATGGCAATGTAAGGGTCTAAGGTCTATAGGGAAGGCTGTGAAGCTGGTGACTCTGATGAAGGGTCTGGACAAACTCCACAGGAGAGGCTCACTGACTGAAGAAGGAAGAGTGACTGTCTCTTCTGAATTCTTCTTAAAAGCCTTCTGGTGATTGGATTAAGCATCAATCATTGCAGGAGACATTCCCCTTAGCTGATTACAAACACAATCAGATTGAATGCAGCTGACGTAATCACAATTTAAGTACATGAAATGTCCTCATAGCAACAGACAGGCCAGCACTTGCCTGACCAGATGACTGAGCACCACCACCTGGCCAATTTGACACATGAACCAGATCATGACAGTCCACCCCTTGTCAACTTGGCAGCAACGCATATCATCTTAAAGCATACTTAATCTCTAAATAGAAAACAGTAACAGACACATTTTTTTCCTTGTGTAACAATACTCAACTGTCCTGTGTACAAACAGAAACACATTAAATCTGCCCCAAATAGGGTGCAAGTCCTTGGGCAATATTTACTCTTAAACTTGATATCTTACAGCTTAAATACTATAACATGAACAAAACAGTATTGTAGTCCTGATTTCTATAACTGATCATGTGGTCTCAGTTCATATTTATCACTACCTTCTTCTACTACCAATTCCATGTTCCCTTTACCCTCAGCAAGCACTTCAGCTGGCCATGGTTCTTTGGCTTATGGGGTGACCCAAACCTTCATTCCTGAAGTTCCAAAGCCATTGGTAGTCCTGTATCAATTGGGTTGTTGCAGTTTTCCATTGATTTTAATCACAGGGCATGGTGGTACTAAAAGATGCCCCAGTGAAACTCCTATATTCCAAGAAAATTCTTCACCTCAATTGTATAGCTGCATTCCTATTTCCCCCTGATAGTCAGAGGCAATCACCACAGTCAGTAAAGTAATCCCCTTCTTGGCTTATTGATTTAGGGGAATGAGTAGCCCAAAGTGACCAGGTGGCAGTCTTAGACTCCAGTTCAATGGAATCATTGTTGTCTCTCCTGGTGGAAGTACTCTCCTTTCTGGAACTAAAACCTGTAGACCAGCAGAGCTCAAGGTCACAGAGACAGGAAGCTAAAAGTTTCCTAGTGGATTGCTAGGGGTAATAGTGAATGGTGTCATTCCCATTTCCACCCCTTGGTTCCTGGACCCAAGGATTCCAGCTATGGGAAAAACAGTACCATACAATGGACACTGATTCAGAGCATACAAAGCCTCCTGGAGAACATCACCCCAGCCATGCAGGGTATTGCCACCTAGTTGTCACTGTAATTAAGTTTTCAAAAGGCCATTCCACCATTCTATTAATCCAGATGCCTCTGAATGATGGGGAACATGGCAAGACCAGAGAATTCCATGAGTATGTGCCCATTCCCACAGTTCATTTTCTGTGAAGTGGGTTCCTTGATCAGAAGCAATGCTGTATGGAATACCATGATGATGGATAACGCATTCTGTAAGTCCACTGATGGTAGTTTGGGCAGAAGAATTGCATGCAGGGAAAGTAAACCCATATCCAGAGTATGTATCTATTTCAGTTAGAAGAAAATCACTGCCCCTTCCATGATGGGAGTGGTCCAATGTAATAAACCTGCCACCATGTAGTGGGCTGATCACTTTGGGGAATGGTGCCATATTGAAGGCTAAAGGTGGGTTTCTTCTGCTGGCATACTGGACACTCAGCATTGGCTATAGCCAGGTCAGCCTTGTTATAGTTTGCTAGCTGCCAAAATACAATATATCAGAAACAGAATGGCTTTTAAAAAGGAGAATTTAATAAATTGCTAGTTTACAGTTGTAAGGCCAAGAAAATGTCCCAATTAAAACAAGTCTATAGAAATGTCCAATTTAAGGCACCCAGGTAAAGATACCTTGGTTGAAGAATGCTGATGAATTTCAGGGTTTCTCTGTGAAGTGGAAAGGCACATGGTGAACATGGTCAGGGTTCCTCTCTCATTTGGAAGGGCACATGGTGAACACAGTGTCATCTGCTAGCTTCTTCTCCTGGCTTCCTGATTCATGAAGCTCCCCGGGTGGCATTTTCCTTCTTCATCTCCAAAGGTCACTGGCTGGTGGACTGTGCTTCTCATGGCTATGTCGTTCTGCTCTGCTTTCTCTGAATCTCTTCCATTCTCCAAAATGTTCCCTCTTTTATGGGACTCCAGAAACTTATCAAGACCCACCCAAATGGGTGGAGACATGTCATCACCTAATCCAGCTTAACAACCACTCTTAATTAATCACATCTCCAGGGAGATGATCTGATTAGTTTCAAACATACAGTATTAAATAGGGATTATTCTGCCTTTAAGAAATGGGATTAAAACATGGCTTTTCTAGGGTCCATACATCCTTTCAAACCAGCACATCCTCAGTGAGTGGAAGTCCATGTTGCTGAGCCCATACATACCTTTCATCTCTACCACCATGACCTCTTTGTTCATGAGCCCACTGGCTAATGACAGGAGTTGCTGGGGAAAGTAGCTGACTGGTATTCACAGAATGGGTCCTCTTATCTGGTTGATTATTAAAACCTTCCTCTGCTGAAGTCACCCTCTGATGCACATGCACATGGGACACAAATATCTTCATGTTTTTAGCCCACTCAAAAAAGTCTATCCATGTACATCTTCCCCAGAGCATGTGTCACCAATTTTCCAATCACGCTCTTTCCAAGTCCCTGACCATCCAGCAAAACCATTAGCAGCAGTCCATAAGTCAGTATACAAATGCATATTTGGCCAGTTCTCCTTCCAAGCAAAATGAACAAACAGATGCACTGCTCAAAGTTCTGCCCACTGGGAGAATTTCTCTTCCCCACTGTCCTTCAGGAATATCCTGGAAAGGGGTTGTAATGTTGCAGCTGCCCACTTTCAGGTGAAATCATCTGTAAACCAGCCCCAACTTTTCTCTTCCTCATTCAATTTACTGTAAGGAACTCTCCAAGAAGCCATAGCTCTGGTCTGGGAAACAGAAGGTAATGTGGCAGGAGTGCAGACCATGGGCAAATTATGACTGGTTTGAAAGGATTTATGTACCCTAGAAAAGTCATATTTCAATCCTAATCCCATTTTGTAAAGGTAGCCATTTCTTCTAATCCCTACTCAGCATTATATTATGGAAACTTCAATTAGATTATCTCCATGGAGATGTGATTCAATCAAGTGTGGATATTAAACTTGATTAGCTAGAGACATGTCTTCACCCATTCCTGGTGGGTCTTGATTGGTTTTACTGGAATCCTTAAAAAAAAGAAGCACCTGGGAAAAAGCTGGAGAATGAAGACAGCCAAGAGAAAGCTTCACAATGCTGCAAAACAATGAAGCAGAGAGTCCATCAGCCAGAGACTACTGGAGATGAAGAAGGAAAATGCCTGCCGGGAACCTTCATGAAACACAAAGCCAGAATAGAAAGTTCACAGACTTCGCCATGTGCCCTTCCAGCCAAGAGAGAAACCCTGAATGCTATCAGCCTTCTTGAATCAAGGTATCTGTCCTTGGATGCCTTAATTGGACATTTCTATAGTCTTGTTTTAATTGTGACATTTTCTGGGCCTTAGAGCTATAAACTAGCAACTTATTAAATTCCCCTCTTTAAAAGCCATTCCATTTCTGGCATAATGTATTCTGGCAGCTAGCAAACCAGAACAGGACACTCAAGATTGTATTATTCAGTGTTACTTAAATGACTGATTAATTAATACATACATTAAGGTAAGGAATGAGGAATGGACTGAGAATCAGGTAACTTACAAGTACAGGGAACTTACATGGATAATGTTAAAATAGCTTGTGTCCATGTAAACTAATTGTCAAGAACTACAAAGGTGAAAGTCACTATTATTTCTCACCACCTCAAATTGGCCATAAGGTAATACTGCTACATTAGAATTCCTGAGTCCAGAAGCAAAAAGCAATGGAAAAAGGAAGTGGAATATTTTTTTCAGTAAAGAGGGAGAAATCGTTAATTTTTGGAAACCTCCTAAGAGGTTCTATATGTAGTCATATATTCATGTTTGCTAATAATTTGATGTTGACTATTTTTGGTGGCTATGAAATACATTGAATCCCTGTCCATAAAAGAACAAAGAAAGAGAGACATGACACAGGAATAACAAGGAAAACTTTTCACAATTTTGATATTCTTGTGACCACAAGAAAAATAAAGGTGGGGGGGTGGGGGAGGCATTGAGGTGGTGTTTGAGAGGAATCTGAGCAGAAGACCATTCATTCAACAAGCTTGGTGAACCTATCATATACCAGGTGCTGGTCTAGGTTCTGGAGGGACAGCAGACACCCAAAGTCCCTGTCTTATAAGAGAGCTGACATTCCAGTACGGGCAATTAGACAATAAACTTAGATAAACAGATGGCTAACAGATAGAAATTCAGATATATAGTATATCAGATGATTATAATTACTATGGAGAAAAATAGAGCAGGGACAGGGAGTATAAACACAGACCGATGTTATGTTTATATGGAGGAAGAGTATTCTACCAAAGGGAAAGCAAAATACAAAGGCTCTGAGATTGGATCACACTTAACACATTTATGCAATGGCCTATAGGTGAGCCAATGAAAACAGAGAGAAGTCAGAAATGAGATCAAAGAATGAACTGGTGGTCATGGGGCAGAGCCAAGATCTTGTAGAGCTATGTGGGCCATTCCAAGTTCTTTGGCTTTTACTCTGAGTGTGATGGGAGGTCACTGGAAGGTTCTGAAGTATGATATGGTCTGACTTATGTTTCAAAAGGATCACACTGGCTGATGTGTGCAGAATGTAGAGGGTAATAGGGCAGCAAGAAGACAAGTTATAAAGACATTGAAATAATACAGAAAAAAGATGATGGTGCTATCAGAGTACAGAAGTGGTCATACTAAGCAGTTGTTTCAGGATCACAATATTTAAGGTATATCTCACAAATGTTATCGATGTATTAGATGTGGGATGTGAAAAAGAGGATGACATGCACAAGGTGATGCTTAGTGGGTAGATCTATTAGACTAGAGATGAGGGAAAGGTCTGGGTGGGGACATAAATTTTGGAGCTTTCAGCATACAGCATTATTTTAATATAAGATTGGATGAGATCGCCTAGGGAAAAAATCAGTTGGAGCAAAATGAACCCAGGTCATACCATCAGATAGAGCTCAAGGAGATGAGAAGGAAACAGAAAAGGAGCACAAGAAGGAATTCAGAGCTACTGAGACAGGAGGCATCCTGGAAACCAAATGAACAACTATTTTGAAGCAGGGGGAAATAAAGTCTGGCAAATGTTGACAATGGATCAAATACATTGAAAACTAAAGATGGACCACTGCACTAAGTGATGTGGAATTCATTGGTGCCCTCCACAAGAGGATTTTGAAGGAGAAGGGGAAATGAACTGGACACCACAAATACAGACAACACAGGAGAAATGTTGATGTAACCATAAACACAAATAAAATAAAATAAGCAGGACAGGGATGTGGCATGAGAAGGACATGTAATGAGAAGTGGTACTAAAATCAGTATGTTTGCTGATGAGACAATCCAGAGAGAGAAAACTTAACAATCCAGGACAAAGAGGAGACATCTAGGAACAAAATCCTTGAATAACCAAGAGTCTTTTATATTTAGTACAGAAGCAAAGGGCTTTACTTAGCTAGAAACCAAATAATTCTTCCATAGTAATGGAACAATGCCTGAGATTATGGAGAAAGGTTGGAATGGTGAATGAATGGCTTTGGTAGGCATACGTGCCCCCACCCCCATGAATCATGCTTCCTGGTATTCATACCTCATGTAGTCTTTCCCTCACTGTACCAGAGTTGGTCTGTGGGACCAATTATATAAGACAAATGATGTTACTTCAATTCCAAAATTAAGTTACCAAAAGACTGTGGTTTTGGTCATCATGGGTGCATGCTCTCTCTTAGAACACTTTTTTTACGGGACCATAATGGGAACAGGTTGAGGAAGAAATGTGCTTGATGAGGAAACGAGGCCTCCTGCCAAAAGCCAAGTGAGTGAGCTTAAACGGAGTACAGCTCAGCAAGTACAGACCTGGCTTTATCTTTGTCAGCAATCTCAGGAGAGACCCTGAGCCAGAACTGACCAAGCTAAGCCTCTCCAGATTCCTGACCTTCAGAAACTGCGTGAGATAAGAAATGTCACTTTAGGCATCTAAATTTTAGGATAATTTGTTACACAGCAGTAGATAACTAATACAATGGGGCCTCAGTGCACTGTTTGCTTAAGTGTTGGGCAAGGATTTACCTACTGGCGTGTAAGGAATTCAGACAGCCTCTCCTATCCAGTCACATAAAGCCCTATGGGAAAGGGTATAGAAGGAAACAAACTCCTTTTTTAAAAATACAGATTTTCTTTGAATGAACAACTTTAATGCATTAACTGAAACCATAGGGTATAAACTTTATTTATCAGCCCATTTTAGCTTCCAACCACGGTAAGAGAAGTCAGAGCTTTACACAGCTTTAATCTCTCAGGTCCTCATAGTTACCCTCCTTTCCTTTCAAAACACTGGGTGATAGAATGCCATCTTTCTCTTTAAGAAAGCAATTTAGATGGCTCTGGAAATATCTGGATCAATTGATGGTGCACATTCAGATTCCCACAGGAAACATTGCCTAGATAGTAATGTTATAGCACAGGAGCACAGAAGAGAGAACACTGAAAAACAGAAGCTATAACCTCAGATCTTGCCATAAAGGCCTCTCCTCTTACCTTGGGTGTGTGCTGTTACTTCTAAGCACTTGAGATATCTCAGGCAGGTCAAATCCTAGGGCCAACCAGAGAGGGACACACATATCCAGGGACATTTTCCATCACACTACCTACAGGCACTGCCATTTGGGTTTTTATCAAGCATTTCACACTTAGCTGGAAAAAAAAATGAACTTCATTTCCTAAAACCCTGTCCTTTCAAGCCACTCTAAATTGGTAATGAAAACAGTCCTTTGAGCCACCCAAATTAAAACTCGGGAGGTGGGCTGCATTGAAGTCAGGGTAGATGGACGCAGTCAAGAGAAAAAAAAAGGAAGGTGTGCGGTGGGAGGAAGAGGCCAATAAATCAATTTCTAAATGCTTGAAAATGCATTAAAGGGGCTGGGGAGGCCAGGCATGGAGCAGAGGTAGGCTGGATGACAGAACCAGCTTAAGAATTTAAAGTATTAAGCACTTCCAGAGACTGGGAGGGGGCTCAGGATGGGGAGAGGGGGCACTAGGGCCTAGGCGGGCCCCCCTGCAGGAGGGCAGATGAATTACTGTGGGGTGACTGGGTGGGGGGACCCCCAGGCCCTAGAAACCGCAGGGATGGGGGATCGCCAGGTCCTCGGGCAGGGGGCTCGGCCAGGGCTTCGGGGGTGGGGTGGAGGGCCCAGACTGGGAAGGAGGGGGTGTTAGGGCCTCGCCAGGACCCTCTGCAGGACAGCAGGTGGGGAACTGCAGGGTGGTGGGTGGGGGGAACCGCCAGGACCTCAGGACGGCGAGGGGGCTGTCCCCAGTGGGGTGAGGGTGGGGAAGAGAGGGAATAGGGACCCCCTACCCCACCCAGGTCACCAGAAAGCCCCTTCAGAGGGCCGCACAGGGCTGGGGGCCTTCTCAGGACCCGTGGGTCTCTGGTGCCAGGATCTCCCCCACTTCCCCGGAGAGAGCGCTCCGAGTATCATCACGGGTACCACTACCTCAGCTGTCCTGGATGGTACCAGACCCACACTCCAGGCTCTGGTCCTGCTGCAGCCTCCGGATGTCCCCCTCCCTCGCACTCACTGTGACTGCGGACTGGCCACCAGGTGCTGGTGCAGGCATGAGGCAGGGTGCGATTGGTGCCTGGACCAGCTTCTCGTTCCCCTGGCGTAGACCCAGTGCCACGCAGTCTGGCTGAGGGGAGCAAGGGGTGCAGGGGTGTGGAGCCTGCAACAGGCTATCAAAAAGAGCCATAGTCAGCTGGCAGCCATTAACCCCAAGTGAGGTGGTCAGTATGCCAGCCGGGAGCCATTAACCCTAGCAGGTGTTCAAGAAGACTAGCTGGGAAGTCCCTCGTGCATGCACAGTATAAAGGTCAATATAAAAGTAGCAACGCGTCCTCACCTATCCCCAATTATGCTTATCGTTTCTCGCTTGCCTTATGATTGGTCCAAGATGCCTGAATCGGAAGTTTCCACACCCTGCTATGTATGAAACCTGCAGCTGCTTGTACCTGCTTGGTCCCGACTTGCAGCAGCGCCCGCAAAGCTTTGTGCCCTGCTGCACAGCGCAATGCAATGATTTTGAGCCTGACCTCGGGTGTCGCCTGACCTCTGGGGTCCACGTCCTGTTTCAGAAGCTGCTGGGCTAAGGCTATGACCCAGCACCAGGGGTGCAACAGTGGGGGCCCCAGGCCTGGGAGGGTGGGTGCTGCCTGGTCCAGCCCCTCACAGAATACTCTTGCCCTCCTGGTGTCCAGCTCTCCTAGCCCTTGGGGTGTCACCTGTCCCATAAAAGCACTAGAGTGTGACCCATGGTGGTGGAACTGCTGATGGCACTGGGCCTTGATGCACCATCCCTGAACACAGCAGCTGGGGGTGAGTTCATTTTGCACACCTTGCAGCTAGTTGAAAATGGTGCTTGCAATTTAATTTAAATTGCTAAATTAAGATTAAAAGGACAATATTGTTTTGGCCCTTTGAAAATCATATGAAATTCATATCTGTGTCCTTAGAGAACATTTTATTGGAACAGGGGTATACCCTGCTACAACAGCAGAGTTGGTTAACTGCACGGGAATGCACCTGCTGCTCCCAAAGCCTGAGAGAGTTACTGCCTGGCTCGTTCTAGGCAAAGTTGGCAGGGCGTTAGTTTAGTTGTACTTTTTCTTCTTTAATGTATTGCCCAGTTCTGCCAGAATTTTATCTTAATAATCTTGTGAAAGAACCAGTTTTTTGTTTTGTTAATCTTCTGTAAAACTATTTTTCTCTATTTCGTTTATTTTTTTCCTGTTGTTTATTACCTTCTTCCTTCTTGGACCCTGTTGGTTTGCTCTGTCTACTTTTTCCAACTTTTTGGCATAACTGTTTATAATTTCTTCCCCTGCCATGTTTTAAATGGAATAAATATTTCATTAAGTACTGATTTAGCTTTGTGTCACAAAATTTTAATGTAATATGTTTATTATCGTCCAATTTTATGTAATTCCTAATTTTCCTAGTTCTTCTCTCTTAAATATGGTTTTAGCAATGCACTTTAGGACAAGAGCCATTAATATGCTGCCCTTTTCTGAAATAAATACTACTAGTTATAAATAATCACAGGAAAATTTTCATTAGACATACTGTGTGTTTGTGTGTGTGTGTGTTTGTGTGTGGCTTGGAAGGGAGGGTTTTGTTTTACGTTGTTCTACAAATACAAGCTCATGTCTTGAGTTTACGAACAATATGGAACAACAAAGTTTTTCTTTCAAAATTTTCATTAAAGCAGATCATTTTAAATGCAATTTGATTGAGATGTATTATGTATTCACATATATTCATCCAAAGTGTGCAATCAGTGATTCACAGTATCATCATATAACTGTGAATTCATCATCACAATGAATTTTTAAAACATATTTTCACTACTCCAAAAAATAAAAATAAGCAGAAAAATAAAAATAAAAGTAAAAAAAGAACATCCCAAACATACAATACCCCCCATGCCCCATTCTATTTATTTATTTTTTATCTTTTTTATTCTTACTTATCTGTCCATACACTGGATAAAGGGAGTGTCAGTCACAAGTTTTTCACAATCACAGGTCACACCTTAAAAAACTACACACTCTGTGGTTTCCCCAAATCAATAGGTCATGCCATCGGTCAGCTCATGAGGCTTACTCTTGTGAAGCTTATGTGGGTAGCAAAGTAGCTTAGACTACTTACAGTAATGCCTAAGAGTTACTTCTGGAGGACCTCTGTTGTTGTTCAGATGTGGCCTCAGTCTCTCTAAGTCCAACCCTGCAAGTGAAATCATTGCCCTCCTCCCTACTTAGGACATGACATCCAGGGGTGAAAGTCTCCCTGGCAATGTAGGAGAGGACTCCCAGAGATGAATCCAGACCTGGCACCATGGGATTAACAATTCCATCCTGATCAAATGGGGGAAAAGTGTAAATAATAAAGTATTGGTGGTAGAGGGAGCTCAAATAGAGTTGAGAGGCTACTCTGCAAGTTATGATAGGTACCTATCATAAGCTGCCAACCCCCAACCAAGACCATTCCAGCCAATCCTAAAGAACACCCAGGGCAATTCATAAGATTCCAGAAGGGTTCCACGCACTGGAGTAACTTGCCAGAAACTTACAATCTCCTGATGGGTCCTTGGTCCAGATAAGTCCTGAAACCTAGCTCAGCCTCTCTAGAACATCAGATAGTTCCATCTTCTTACCCGTATTAGTGACAGACCCTTCCAATATCAAAAATTTAGAATTGCCATAACCCAAACAACCCCAATGAGAGATATGGAAACATCAAAGTTGATGGTGGAATTATACATAGAAGATAGGACTTAAAAATAATATGAATGCTTAATCATTAAATTGATATCTCTCTTAGCCTTCAGCATTTTAGAGCAGCTAGAGCTAAAAACCTAAAACTGTGAAATTGTAACCCAAGCCAATGTCTGAAATATGTTCTACCACTAACTGCGGTGCTTTTTGCTTGGAAATTTATTGCTTTTTTTTGTATTTGTTATTGTTCACAAAAAAGAGAAGGAAAAAAAGTCACTTGTGATGATAGAAAAGTATTTAAGCCCTCTAGCCTCCCATATTCTGGAGCAGCTAGAAGGAAAAATGAGAGAGGATTATATGGCAACCCATGACAAACTCTGGCATCTATCCTGTAACCATTTTTTGAAGAGTGCCATGAAAACTATTGCTTTTTTATTTCTTTGCTTTCTATATATGTTATACTATGCAATTTTTAAAAAGTTAAGAAAGTAATAGATAAACAAAGTCATGAACATTTTAAAGGTCAAATAGTGCCACTAAAATATTCTGTGTTTATCTTATGACTAGGCAATTCTTATTAGTTATATGACCTAGGACTAAGCCACTTAGTTTTTCTGTGCTTCCTTCAGGTTCTTCACATGTAAAATAGGAATATAATAGGATCTATTTTACAAGAATGATGTGAAGATTGGGTGAGTTAACTCTGGTCTCCACCTCTTATCCACAATTCTGAAACCCCAAAAGTTCTGACATTCAGAATTCTTTCATAACTCATTTGGTGGCAATAGCTGAACTAAACTGTCCTAAAACTATTTAAAGTTTTTGTTTATTCCACTTAGTTTGAATTTTCACACATTTTGCCATGAAAATTTACACTGATTATAGGATACTGCTCAGACTCCACTGGAGGACAGATTTAAATTTTGAAACACATATGTTTTCAAGGTTTTAGGTATAAGACTGTGGACCAGTGTATAAAAAAACTTACAGTAAATAATGTGTGTTTTCTGTTATTATCATTATTCATAGATGAGCCATATAGCATTTTTTTTTCTGGGTGCATGGTCTGGGAATGAAACCTGGGTCTCCCACATCGAAGGCGAGCATTTTACCACTGAACCACCCATGCACCCTAGATGAGCCATATAATGCATTATGTAATACATACATTCATTTTCTTTTTCTTGGAGTTAATGATTGCCTTGGGTTTCCATTTGTTTAGATTTTTTTTGTGTCAATTACTAATGTTGTATGTACCAGTTCTTGAAAAATATACTTTAAAAGTAGTCAATCTTTTATTTATAGCAGGTATAAATAAACAAAACTGAAAGTGTAAAAAAAATTTTTGTTGAATAAAATGCAAAATAAATCCATTCTTGTTTAGCTCTAAAAAAAAAGAAAAAAAGCTGTATAGTTATTCAATCATTTTCAAGAACTGAGACTATTGGATTACAGTTCAACAGTTTCAGGTATTTTGCACTAGCTGTTCCAATACACCAAACACTACAAACGGATATACATATGTGTATACATTATACTACACAATGAAAATATTTTAAATAAAAGCTTAAACCTAATATTGGGGCGGGCCGCGGTGGCTCAGCGAGCAAGAGTGCTTGCCTGCCATGCCGGAGGACCCCGGTTCGATTCCCGGCCCCAGCCCATGTAAAAAATAAACAAAACAAACAAAATATAATAAAATAAGAAAATGTTTAAAGATGTTTCCCTTTCTTCCTCCCTTCCTTCCTTCTATCCTTCCTTCCTTCTCTGTCTTTCTAAAAAAAAAAAAAAAAAAAAAAAAAAAAAGCTTAAACCTAATATTGGGTGTGCCACATCTCCCCAGAAGTAATATATATATATATATATACACCACATAAGAATAACCTCTGGAGTGATCTCTTCACTCTATTTGAAATCTCTCAGCCAGTGAAATTTTATTTTGTTTCTTTTCTCTTCTGCCTCCCACAATGCCAGGGCCAGGCTCATACCTGGGGGACATGTCCCATGTCACTAGGGTGATTTACACCCCTGGGAGACAAGTTCTACATACTAGGGGGGAAGGAGAAGCTTTTTAGCATTGTGTGTATTACTAACATGGTACAGTGTGGTTTTAGTAAACTGAATTGTTTTAGTTTATCAATGACAGTAACACATGTGGTCACGAACTGGCAACAAAATCTCTTTTCTATTCCTTCTAATGGGCCACCATTTTTAAAACACATATTCTCTCTCTCTCTATATATAGAATATACATATATGAAAAATACATTTTAACTTTCTTCACAGCTCATTAAAGCTACCATTTACTGTCATTCATATGGAAGATTTATAATATGGAATGTTCATATAGAAAGAACTTCCATGCTGAGAGTCCAGTATTGTACATCAGAAATATAGAATTCCTTCTTCAGTGCAATGTCAGACATTTTAACTCTGTTCGTTCATGTTTTTCTTTCAACAGTTTCCTAATTTTACTTTTTGATCATCATTTTTGTATGTTTCACTTATTTCCTTTAGTATGTTCTTAGGTAAGGCAGGTTGATATCACCATTATAAATAATCAAATGAATGAAGATGATAAATGAGGTATTCTAACTCATATATAGTTAGATGGTCAGTGCTCTCATTTGAAACTGTCATGTACCCCAGAAAAGCCATTTTCCATAATCCTGATTCAATGTTGTAGGGTGGAACTTTTGATTAGATTACTTCCATGCAGATGTGGCACACCCAATATTAGGTTTAAGCTTTTTTTTTAATTTTTAAAATTTTTTCACTGTATAGCATAATGTATACACAAAGCAAAGAAATAATAAAGCAATAGTTTTAAAGCACTCTTCAACAAGCAGTTACAGGACAGATCCCAGAGTTGGTCATGGGCTACCATATGGTCCTCTCAGATTTTTCCTTCTAGCTCCTCCAGAATCTAGGAAGCTAGAGGGCTTAAATATTTTTTTATCATCACAATTGACTGTTTCTCCTCCTTTTTTTGTGAAAAATAACATATATACAAAAAAGCAATAAACTTCAAAGTGCAGCACCACAGTTAATTGTAGAATATATTTCAGAATTTAACATGGGTTACAATTCCACAATTTTAGGTTTTTACTTTTAGCTGCTCTCAGATACTGGAAACCAAAAGAGATATCAATTTGATGATTCAGCATTCATATTCATTTTCAAATCCTATCTTCACTGTATAGCTCCACCATCACATCTGATCTTATCAACCCTCTCTTTAGGGGCATTTGCACTATGGCCATTCTAAATTTTTCATATTGGAAAGGCCTGTCACTAATATGGGGTAAAGAGATGGAACTATCTGATGTTCTGGAGAGGTGAGCCCTCTAGACTTCAGGACTTATCTGGACCAGGGACCTATCTGGAGGGTGTAGGTTCTGGAAAATTATTCTAGTGCATGGAACCCTTGTGAAATCTTATGAATTGCCCTGGGTGTTCTTTAGGATTGGCTGGCGGGTGTAAGCTTTTGATTAGATGGAGATGTGGCTCCTCTCATTTCAGGTGGGTATTGATTAGTTCACTGAAGTCCTTTAAAAGGGGAGGCATTTTGGAGAAACCTCAGATGCAGACAATTACTGAACAGTTGCTTCAGAGCCAACAGAGATGCAGACATTTGGAGATGCTTGGAGTGATGACAGAGAAAGCAGATGCTTAGACACAGATGTCTGGAGGGACAAAGCCTGGCAGATATCACCATGTACCTTTCCAAGAGATGCTAAGCAAGCCAGAACCAAGAGTTTTGACCCAAAGGAGTGAAGTGAAGGCCCACAGATGCACAGAGAAGAAACCACAGTCATCAGAAGCTGGAAGCAATGAAACCAGAACAAGGAGCAGCAGACACCAGCTATGTGCCTTTCCATGTGGCAGACATTGATTTTTTTTGAATCAAGGTATCTCTTTCTGGATGCCTGAGTTTGGACATTCTTATGGCATTAGAACTGTAAACTTGTAACTTAATAAATTCCCTTTTTAAATGCCATTCCATTCTTGATATATTCTGTACTAGTAGTGTTAGCAAACCAAAACAGTCAACATAATGAAAAGAAATTTCAAGATCAGAACAGCATCTGGGTTCCTCTTCAGGAAGATAATAGCTACAATTTCAGTACCAAAAGATTTTGGGTAGATAACCTTTGATTGAGTGGTGTTCTGGCACAATGAAAAGTTTCTTTTCCAGTGGTATCTCTGGAATCTCCTGCTTCTGAATTCATAATTTTCATACATCTCCCCGGTGCTAAGTCTCCCATAGAGGAATTATGTGTACATTTCCCCACTTTAAATGTATCAACAAATTTCTTTAAGGATATCTATCTCAATACATATCTCGCTCCTCCATTCATATAGCCCTGCTTTATGTAGGGCTTAAATCTTATTCTAAAGTAAGTAGTTTTGTCAGGGTAATTTTTTGAAAGAATCCAATCAAGTTGTCTGGTATGATAAATATATCAGTATCTGCTTTCATAAACCAAGCAGCATCCTCTAAATAATGGTGATAAACATACAGAATTTTTTTTCCATTATAGTTGATCTCTGCTTTCTTTTGTTTTCAATCCCACAGTAGGGAAGTCTTTATCTTCTTCTGAAGTCACAGACAAAACTTTATTACAACATTGGGCCCATGTAGCTTTTGTGTTTGGCCTTTTTCTCTAAATTTCAAGGTCCTGGCAAAACCCAGCAAAGAATTTCACCCTTCTGATAGAGATTTTCATTGGTGCCTGTGTCCTTATCTTTATTTTGTTGGCATCTGCAGTGAAGTTCATCTGTCCTAAATGATTCTGTCCATTATCATCTGAAGGTCTAGCCTGAGGATCAGTACAAAGAATATGAGCCTGGATATCACTTTGTTCTTCCAACAAAATACTAAATAGCTGAGAATTTTTTAAAAAATTCTGATAGCTGATCCACAGAGGAAGATTTAAAAATTCAGCTCTAAAAGATGTAGGGCCCATTTCCCAAAAGTATTTTTCTAACACCAGTGGTGGCTCCCTATCACTCCTCCTAGTGGTGAAGCGAGGATGATACAGGGCCAGTGACAGTCCCTCCTCTCAGGGGCTTGGAAAGTGACTTAACATTCACTACCTAAGTCTGCCCAGATTCTTCCTGGGCAACAGTGGCAGCAAGGCAAGCCCCTTTCAGAAGAGCCCCCAGGCTTGTTAGTGATTCTCTTTAACCGCAAGGCTTAGGTGGTAAATGTGTATGCCGGTTTGAAAGTATTGCTCTGGTAGTAAGATTCAGTTGTCAACTTGGCCAGGTGAAGGTGACTAGTTATATTGCTGTGGATATGAGTGGATGGCATGTGAACCTCGTCTGTTGCTCATCACATCTGCAATCAGCTAGGAGGCATGTCTGCTGCAATGGATGATGTTTGACTTAATTGGCTGGTGCTTAAATGAGAGACACAATGTAGCACAGCCCAAGCAGCTCAGCATACCTCATCTGAGCACTCCCAGCTCTGCCAATGCCTTTGGAGATGCAGAAGGAAATCACCCAAGGAAAGTTGTTGGAACCCAGAGGCCTGAAGAGAGGGCCAGCAGAGATCACCCTGTGCTTTCCCCCCATAAGAAAGAACTGCCATTGAAAGTTAGCTGCCTTTCCTCTGAACAACTAATGAAATAAATCCCCTTTTATTAAAAGCCAATCTGTCCCTGGTATGTTGCATTCCAGCATCAAGCAAATTAGAACAATTACATACTGCAGAAAAGCCATATTTTAATCTTGATTCAATATTGTAGGGCAGAAATTTTTACTAGGTTATATCCATGGAGATGTGATGTGCTCAGTTGTGGATGTGATCTTTTAATTAGATGAGATGTAATTCCACCCATTCCATGTGGGTCTTGATTAACTTACTGGAATCCTTTAAAAGAGGAAACATTTTGGAGAAACAAGAGAGTCAATGCAGAAAGCAAAAGTGATAAAGCCCACAAAGCTAGGGTCCTTTTGGAAATGCAGGAGGAAAATGCCCCAGGAAAGCCTTATGAATTGAGAAGCTGGAAAAGAAAGCTAGCAGATGTCACCATGTGGCTTCCCAGTTGAGGTATTCCAGATGACATTAGCCCTTCTAGAGTGAAGATAACCTCTTGTTGGTGCTCTAATTTGGACAGTTTTCATGCCCTTAGAACTGTAAACTTGTAACTTATTGAAAATTCCCTTTTTAAAAGCAATTTCATTTCTGGTATACTGCATTCCAGAAGCTTAACAAACTAAGACAATATGTTATTTATTTTCCAAATCTGTGGGTTTTTTTTTTTTAAAGCTGTTCACCTATCCATTTCCAATTTTGTGATATTATGGTCAGATCACACAATCTAAATATGATAGGTACTTTGCATTTGAAAATTTCTGTTCATAGTTCAGATTAAGAGATCATTAATTTAAAGAAGATATTTGCAATGTCTAAAATATAGAGATGTGAAATGACAGCCTTAGGCCTAATAGCTAGAGTATTGGTATATTACTATTAATTGAACTCTAAACTTTATTCAGATTTTACTGTTTTTTCCTTTAATGTCCTTCAACATCCCAGAATTCCAGCCAGGATACCACAACACAATCAGTCATCACATCCTTTAGTGTACTCTGGTCTGTAACAGGTCCTCAGATATAACCTTGTTTTTCACCACCTTGGCAATTTTAAGGAATAAACATCAGGCATTTTGCAAACTGACCCTCGATTTGAGTTTGTCTGATGGTTTTCTCACCATCTATGCCAGTTTGAGGCTGTTATGGACCAAAGAACAGTCACATTCTTTTACCTGATCTACTCTTGTGGGAGCAGCCCTGTTTCTTTTAATCTTGATTCAATATTGTGGGTCTAAAACCTTGATTGGATTATTTCTGTGGAGGCATGATACACCCAATTGTGGTGTGACCTTTTGATTAGGTGATGTGTCTCTGCTCACTGAAGGTGGATCTTGATTGGTTTACTAGTCCTTTAAAAGAGGCAACATTTTGGAGAGAGCCCAGAGCTAAGGCAGAGACTTTGCAGATGCAGAAATAAAATGATTCCAGGGAAGCTGTTTGAAATGAGAAGCCAAGAGAGGAAGCTAACAAACACAGGGTCTCCTTGTGCCTTCCTAGCTGACAGAGAAACCCTGAATGTCATTAGCTCTTTCATCAGTCAAGATACTTTTTTCTGGTTGCTTTAGTTTGGACATTTTTATGGTCTTACAACTATGAACTTGTAACCTCAATAAATTCCCTTTTTAAAGCCATTCTGTTTCTGGAATATTGTATTCCAGCAAATAGGCATTATTACATGGGGTTATAGGTATTTAAGAATATCAAAGAGGTGACAAGACTGTTCTCATCACTTGATGGCCAGGATACATGCCATCATTCTGCCTTATCACTGGGGATGTCAGCCTTGAACAATGGGCCAAAGGATTCTTTGACAGGTTTATTCCCTATAAAATTATTTTCCCTCTTTTCATACTCTGTTCCTTGCAAGCAAGTTATGAAGTCCAATCCACACTCAGATAAGGAGGAGGATAAGGGATGGTAGAGCAGGGGAATTAAATTCTACTTCATTGGGAGGGGTCAGGTTTATTTATTAGCTTTCTCTTTTTTCTTTTGCTGAAAAGATTCAAATGTTCAAAAAGAATGATCATGGTGATGAATATCCAACTATGTGATGAAATTGTAAGCCACTGATTATACAACATTCATAGAACATTTGTAGGTCAAGAATGTTTGTATGTTAATTTTTTACAATAAAAATATTAAATAAAATATATATATTCTTCATTGGGAGGACAGTATCCTAAGTAAATTACTTGGTGTATTATTTTTTTGCATGGGCAGGCACCGGGATTTGAACCCAAGTCTCTGGCATGGCAGGTGAGAACTCTCCCAGCTGAGCCACCATGGCCTGCCCTACTTGGTATACTTTTGTAAGGAAGATCTATTTCTTCTCCCCTTATATTTAATTTTAAATTAATCAAGGTTAAATAAAATAAAAATTCAGTTCCTCAGTCACACCAGCCACAGCTCAGGAGGTCAAGTCACATGTGGCTAGTACTATTATATTTTGGACAATAAAAATGTAGCACACTTCCATCATCTCAGAAAGTGCTATGGACAGCTCCATTTAGGATCATTTATTTTTCATTTTTCTTCTTTTTAAACATATGTTTGAAGATACAAATTTCCAAAAACTGCCTTAATTCATTCCCATAAATGTTTCAGTTCCAAATATTTTCTTTACTCCATAGTGATTTCTTGGTGGACCTATGGAGTGGAGTGGGGAAAATAAGGAGCCCTGAGCACAAAATTAAGGAGCCACTCCCTCTTAGGTTTGGGAAAGTGGAGGAACATATGGCAGTTTGCACTATAAGCCCCTTGCCTGCCTCATCCTATGCCCAGCTCTGTTTAAAAATACATGGCTAGGATGCATGGGTGGTTCAGTGGTAGAATTCTCACCTTTCATGTGGGAGATCCATATTTGATTCCTGGTGCCTGCCCATGTAAAAAAAGAAGAAAAAATATGGCTTAACTTTCAAATTATTGTTTTTTTTAAAAAAAATAATCTATTATTAATTTCTAGTTCAATTCCACTGAAGTTGTGGGTAGCTGCAAAAAGCCCTACAGCTAATACCATAATTAATGGTGGACTATTTATTGACCATGGGTTTAAGAACAAGACACAGATGTCTGCCAAAACCACTTCAAGTCAGTAAAGCATCTGGAATAGCCAAGGTAATTTAAGACCAAAGCTGGGGCACTTAAACCCACAGTTACACAGACTTACATAAACCTACAATAACTAAGATAATATGGAATGAGTGCAAGGATGGAAAACTGGACAAATGGAGTGGAATAAAATCCAAAAATTAATAGTCATTTACCTTGCCCATGCAAAGATCTTGTTGCTATGCAGTAGGAAAAAGAGTGCTCCTTTTAGTAAATGGTGCCAGTTAATTTGGATATGCATATGGGGAAATATTAACTTTGATGTCTTAATTCCTCACACCTAAAACAAAAAAAATCAATTCGAGGTAAACCATATTCATAAACATAAAAAGTTAGATGTGAAAATTTCTAGAAGACAAGATTGCTGGAATATCTTAAATTTCTTAAAAGGGACACACAAAGCACCAGTCATTATGCAGATATTCATACACATGAAACCACCACCAGATCAAGACACAGGACATTAAGTGTCCACCACTTCCCTCAACCCCTCCCAACCAACAACTCAGTTAAAAAAAATCAAGACTTACACAGTCACTGTTCTTAATTTGCTAGGTGCTGGAATGCAATATACCAGAAACTGAATGGCTTTTTAAAAGGAAAAGTTCATTAAGTTGCAAGTTTAAAGTCTAAGACTGAGAAAATGTCACAGTTAAAGCAAGTTCATAACAATGTTCAATTTAAGGGAGAAGGGAAAGATACATTGGTTCAAGAAGGTCAATGACATTCAGGGCTTCTCTCTCAACTGGAAAGGCACATGGTGAACATGGCAATATCTGCTAGCTTCTCTCCTAGATACCTGTTTCAAGAAACTCACCCAATGGTGTTTTCCTTCTTCATCTCCAAAGGTCTCTGGCTGCACCAGCTCTGTGGCTCTTTCTAAAATGTTCCCTCTTAAAGGGCTCCCTTAAGCAACCCCAACTTGAATGGGTGGAGACACATCTCCATAGAAATTATCTAATCAAAAGTTCCCACCCACAATTGGGTGGATCACATCTCTGCGGATAATTTAAAAACTCCCACCCAACAATACCGAATGAGGATTAAGAACATGGCTTTTCTGGGGCCCACCACAGATTCAAATCAGTGTAAGCACTAAATGAGATATTACAACTTCAAAAGAATGGCTCCAATTAAAAGATTTAACAGTACCAATTGTTGGAACGGATCTGTGTCAATGGAACTCTCAGTAAGGCTGGGGGGGGGAATAAATTGTTTCAATTACATCTGAAAAAATATTTGATATTATCTACACTTTATCTGCCATTCCAGCACTTCTTTTCATAGCTCTGTATGCCGAAGAAAAAATGAGTCCATGTGGACACCAAGAGGTGCACAAGAATGTTCATAGCAGCTTCATTAAAAAACAAAGAACCAGCCTAAGGTCATCAACTGCAAAATGAATACATACAATGGTGCCATGTTCATTTAATGGAAATCCACCAACCCATGAAAAAGAGTCCATCACTGCTACCCACATCCAGGATGCATCTTACAGACATTATTTAGAAAGAGACAAAGGCAAGAATATGTGTGATTCCATTTATTTAGTTATAAAATAGACAAAACTAACCTATAGGGGTAGAGCTTAGATTAGGTTTTACTTGGGGTAAGGTATCTGGAAAGAAATATGAAGGAAGCTTTGGACCTCTTCTTCAAATCAGAAAGCTGAAGAATTCTCAATAGAAATCTCACATTGATGACAATGCTTGTGACATCCAGAGCCAAGATCTACAGATGGCATGTTTTGTAATTCCCATAAGTGGACACAGAATATAATTGCCAGCTAGAACCCTAGATACAAAGCAGTATGGAAAGTCTAGTGTTGATAGCCATTTTCTTTTTGGTTCTAGCAGTTGACGATCTAGGGTCTATTATTGTGACTGATGCCAACAGTGATGGATGCTGCATCTCTCGATCCTGGCTGAACTGAAGTTTGAATAATAACCTTTGTTTCAGGAGACAATCCTTCCAGTTGCTCTGGCTTTTTAAATGTTAGATGATTGTTGGTTCTATGCTCCCTTTTCTCTTTCAGAGTTAAAAACTGCAGCCGACAGTTTGAACACGGGAAAGTTCTCTTGTTCCAGTGCCGCCAAAAGTGATTCACATATGATGCTGATGCTTTGAAAATTTTTAGACAAAATGGACACAGCAAATTTTTAGTGTTTTCATGGCAGGTTCTAAAATGCATGTCCACATCAGCAAAGGTCGATGATCTGTAATTGCAAACCTGGCACACATAAGGCATCTCACCAGGTTTGTGATTATCTTTCATATGTTGTAAGAGAAGCTGGTCTGTTTCAAATGACAGTTCACAGATTTTGCAAACAGGGGAGGGTTCCTGGGGGAGGTGCACATTTTCAATGTGATACTGCAGCTGGAAAGGAGTGGAAAACTGCCGGTGGCAGTGCTGGCAGGTGGTGTGGACTTCCCAGCTGTCACCCATCTGCTTCTCAAGCTCCAAATGGTGCTTCATGTGCTTCATAAACTTCACATTTTTTAGAACTTTCAAGCAGCTGAGGCACTTAAAGTTTGTGTAAGTCTTCACTTCTGGCCGCCCATCTCCTTTATGCTGTCCATAATAAAAATCAGGAAGTAACATGATCATATCTCTTTTCTTGGAATCCACAGTCTCGTTATGACTTGCTGGGCTTGAAAAGTCTGTTTTTGCCAGTCCTTCAAAGCTATTTATGGAGTCCTGTGTTGCAAGACCAAAATGTGTGTTGATATTTGCACATGCCCTTAGAAATGATGTTCCATTCTGAACATGGTTTACTGAGGTAGCAACACTTTTTGAGGCTGTACCAGTGTTCATTGTGATGAATGCACCTGAAAGGGTATCTAAAGAATCTTTCCTGGGGGTTCCATCACTGAGTTTAGGCCTTTTGGAGTTTCCACTATTTACATCAGAAGGGGAAGGTCGCTTTGAATCATGAGGACTTTCATCCTTGCTTCTGACAGAATAAGCAGCTCCAACCACGCGCTGAGTCCATGGCATTGGCAAATCTGAGGCATTTAGGGGCATGACCTGTGGTGGGCTCCTTTGGCATCCAGGTTTAGCTGAATGCTCCATAATCATAGGAGTATCTTTTGGCCTCAATGCAGGTGGAGAAACTGTCCAGTTGGCCACTGCCCTTGATAATGGGGTCATATGGTTTGAAAGCTTCAATGTTTGGGTGGTCGCTTGACCCATGTGACCCTTCCTTTTTGTTGAACCTGAGCCTTGGGTAACTCTGTTCAAAATGTTTGAAATCACAGGTTTTGCACTTGAAATCACCTTGACAAAGAGAATTTCAGGATTTTCGCTTTCATGTTCCACTCCAATGAAGATCAGCTCAGCATCTTCATCATCTTGGTGTTCAGAGTCTTCTCCATCTCTCATCTGTGGTGCTGGTTCCTGTTCCTTCTCACTCAAGAGATGTGCCATTTTACAATTATTGTTTTGCTTGATTGAAGCCAGTGGTTCCTTCAACTTCCAGAGCTTTCTTTTTATAAATTGCTACCTTAACACAACCACATGACATTAGTCAGTATTTATTTGAAAAAACAAAAATCATTACTTTATTGAATCCTCCCCAAAACCACTGAGTTAACTATTAACATCCATGTTTTACACATGAGGAAAAGATTCTGAAACCATTTCAGTGACAGCTAAATTGAGGTTGAGCCAGGATTAGAAACCCAGCTGGTGTTTGATTCCAGCGCCAGTGCTTTGAGTTACACATTGCTCTCTCTGTTCTACAAAGAACTAGATAAAATTGATAAGAGAAAGCCAAAGAGGAAGGTCCACTTATAAAGGAATAAGCCCAATTCCTAGCAGAGCGTGAGTTTTCAGGCTCCCTAGGTTCTTATCTAAGCACATATCTTTACTATCTATTCATTGGTAATTCTAAATTTATCTCTCCAGCCATTCCAGCTACCCAGTGTCCCAGGATGCCAGGTGATCTGCTCAACATCTTTTCTTGCAGGAGAGGAACTAGGTTGAGAAAGTGAGGCACTTGGCAAGCAAAACTGAAGGAGACATGGTGTACTGGTTTGAAGCTGTTATGTTTCCTAGAAAAGACCACGTTCTTTTAATCCATTCCTGTGGTTGCAGACCCTATTGTGGGCAGAACTTTTTGATAAGGTTGTTTCAACTGAAATGTGATCCACTCATTCAAAGTGGGTCTTAGCCATTTACTAGAGCCTTTTGTGAGAGGGTAAAGGAACAAAAAAACCCCACAGAATTCTGAAACACCTAGAGAAGCTTGAAGAGAGCTTAGAGAAAAAGCCTCCAGAGGAGAGAGAGAGAGGAAAGGCCCAGAGATGCTAAGAGAAGACCCACAGAAGCCCAGATGAGGCTACCAGAATCAGAAGCTAAATGCAATGAGAACTGGGAGTGAAGGACCATCAGAGCCCAGCCATGTATGTACTTTGCTATCTGACAGAGGATGGCTGGATGCTTGGGACATTTTCATGGCTTTTGAACTGTAAATCTGTAAACTGATAAATCCTCATTGTAAAAACCAACCCATTTCTGGTATATTGGGCAGCTTTAGCAAGCTAGGCCCCAAGGGTTCAACATCCTCTTAAATGTTGAGTTCTAGGTGCCTCACCCCCTCCTCTGTGTCCTAGACCCAGCTGCACCCTCCTGGATACTAAGATTTCTAAGAAATTTACCAAAATCTAATACTAGACATAACCCTAAAAGCTCTGCTACCCTTGGAGTGTTCCCTTTTTCATAAACCCATTTTGTTGCTCAGTTCATAAACTTTGGCAGTCTTTCCCTCAAACCTGTTCAAAGAATTAAAACAAAATTAAAGCACAGTTGCTTAAGATATATAAAGTGGAGTTAGGAGGTTGCTCTCAGCCAAATGTCATCCAGATATCACTGCCTGTGCTAGTTTTAAAGGATGTATGTACCCTAGAAAAGCCATGTCATAATCCTAATCCCATTTATAAAGGCAACCATTTCTTCTAATCCCTATTCAGTACTGTATGTTTGAAACTGTAATTAGATCATATCCCTGGAGAGTCAACTTAGGGAGTCACATCTTGATGTGCTCTTGATGCAATCTTGAGTGATCAAGAGTGGTTGTTAAACTGGATTAGGAAGACACATGTCTCCACCCATTTGGGTGGGTCTTAATTCATTTCTGGAATCCTATAAAAGAGGAAACATTTTGGAGAATGAAGGAGATTCAGAGAGAGCAGAGAAGGCTGCAGCACCATGAAGCAGAGTCCATCAGCCAGTGCCTTGGAGATGAAGAAAGAAAATGCTTCCCAGGGAGCTTCATGAAACAGGAAGCCAGGAAAGAAAGCTAGCAGATGATGCCATATTCACCATGTGTCCTTCCAGATGAGAGAGAAACCCTAACTGTGTTGCCATGAGCCTTTCCACTTGAGAGAGAAACCCCTGAATTTCATTGGCCCCCTCGAACCAAGCTATCTTTCCCTGGATGCCTTTGATTGGACATTTCTATAGCCTGGCTTTAATTGGAACATTTCTCAGCCTCAGAACTGTAAAGTAGCAACTTATTAATTCCCCTTTTGAAAAGCCTTTCCATTTCTGGTATATTGCATTCTGGCAGCTTGCAAACTAGAACACTGCCAAAGTATGCAAAGGCTCAAGCAGCAATGCTCCTCAAACCCCAAGGGTATATGGACCATAAAATAACCACAAAATAAAACTCAGTTAACTATCTAACCTGAAGGACAACTGGAGTACCCCAAATATTCACCAACCATGAACAGCTTGTTTAATCTTTTCCTTTAGAAACCCTTGCCAGCAAATGCCAAGACTGGACAAAATTTTAGTTGCTACCTGAATCTGTGCTCCTCCAATTGCAATTCTAAGATCCCAAGCAAATGTTTTTGTTGCCTGGCAATTTAGCTTGTTATTTCTTGGCTGATAAACTCTATAGGCAATGGAATAGCAAACCAAAGCTGCTCTCTCTTCTAAAGGTATCCAGAGTTTGACCACTCCTTTCTACCACATCTGCCACCTCCCTGATGGAAGATACCTATTCTCTTCCCCAGAATCACTGCAGAAGTTTCCAGCCACTTTTGTCACAACTCTCCACAGCATCCCTAATGCTCCAGATAGAATATATAGCTGAGGTGACATTCACTCCTTTCCTTATGCATCTCCAGTGGTTTCCCATCTTACTCATAAGAAATCCACAATGAACTTAAAAGGTCCAATAAAGTCTTAACCCATGTGAGCTCTGGGAGTCTGGATATGCCAGGCTGTTTACTTTCCCAGGAATGTAGCATACACTGCCTTGGATGCTCTTTTTCCAGACATTCCCATCATGGCCCCTAGTCCCTTCTGACCCATGTTTCTTTTTCAGCAAATCCTCCCTGACCACCCTATCAAAAACTGTAATCTACTCCACCTTCCATGCTCTGTTCTCCCAACTAGGCTCTTTTTCAACTGAACCTTTGTCATCATGCATGATGTGCTGGTTTGAAAAGATGCATGTCCCATAGAAAAGCCATGTTTTAATCCTAGTCCCATTTTGTAAAGGCAGCCATTTCTTCTTATCCCTATTCAGCATTGTATGTTTGAAACTGTAGTTAGCTCATCTCCCTGGAGATGTGATGTAATCATGAGTGCTTGTTAAACTGGATTAGGTAATGATGTGTCTCCATCATTCAGGTGGGTCTTGATTAGTTTCTGAAGTCCTATAAAACAGTCAACATTTTGGAGAATAAGCAATTCAGAGAGAGCAGAGAAGAATGACATAGCCATGAGAATCAGAGCACCCATGAGCCAGTAACCTTTGGAGATGAAGAGGGAAAATGCCTCCCAGGGAGCTTCATGAAACAGGAAGCCAGGAAAGAAAGATAACAGATGATGCCTTGCTTGCCATGTGCCCTTCCAGCCAAGAGAGAAACCCTGAACTTCACTGGCCTTCTTTAGCCAAGGTATCTTTCCATGGATGCCTTTGATTGGACATTTCTATAGATTTCTATGGATATTTTCTCAGCCTTAGAACTGTAAACTAGAAACTTATTAAATTCCCCTTTTTAAAAGCTATTTCATTTCTGGTATGTTGCCTTCAAGCAGCTAGCAAATTAGAATGCATGATAACTACAATTTCATAGGATCAACATAAAAAAATGGTAGCTGTTTTTATTAGGATCAATTCTGTGTACAATAGACTTGAATCCACTAATTCCAGATTGTCCAACATGTAATGAATTCCGAATTCTAAGTGACTTAACACTATCAGGCATCCATATTAAGTCCCATGTCAGCAAAACCTAAATAAAGTAATTTTCTACTCCCTCTACACACCTGGCTGGACCACAAAAAGTGAATTTAAGTCAACCAATCAGCTGTCACCAACTTCTTATTCTTAGGACAGTTAACTTCCTCATTACTAAGGTCTATGTTAACCTATTACTAGGTCTATGCTAACCATATTAGGAAATGCCATCAGCATTTTTCTGTTTTAAATGGACTGTTGCATTCCTTGATCAGCAGAATACCTCTATACTTCCAGACAAATGAAACTTCTCTAGTTTCTGAATTAATTCAATAAAACTTTCTGGGGTCTAGCCAAATCTTGCTCATGCTTTTATTTTAACAAACATTATATAAAATACATCTTGCTTCTTTTTATTTCCACCCACTGGACCATAAACTCCATGCAGGCAGAGACTTATATTTTGTTTAATGCTGTATCCCCAGCTTCTAGAACAATGCACACCATTGTTACATAATAAATGGTAGCTGTTTTTCATGTGTTCAATTCTGTGCACAATAGACTTGAATCTACTAATTTCAGGTTGTCCAACATGTAATGAAACCCAAAATCTAAAGTGACAGCACTATGAGTTAAAGGAGTAATTAATCCAATACATATGTGGATGCACATATATATAACTGAAACTTATGTTTTCTAAAATAATACCCTCAGTACATGGGATATACTCTATCATCTACGCCATTAGCACATTTCATTGATTCTAAGCAGACTGTAAATTTTACAGTTTCATATTTATATTTTAACATCTCTGAAATCAGATTGCATTTCTTTAGTTTGTTTGGCAGGCTATATTATTTCTATTTTATAGCAGCACCAAAAGTAATGCATCTTATAATTGGTGCCATCTTAGAGTCCATGAATAAACTCTCCTTCATTTTTGTAAGTTGTTTGCAGCTCACAACATTGATTTCACAGTTTACTGTTGGGCTACTAGCTGCATTTTAGGAAAAATTATTTTAAGGCAGGAAATGGCAAATTAGCCTGCCTTGTTTTTGTAGACTAGGAAGCAAAAAATTGTTTTTACATTACTAACATTCTAAAAATGCTTTTAAAATTATGAAACATATATACAAAGCAAGGAAAAGAAAAAAGCAATAGTTTTGAAAGCTCTCTTTAACAAGTAGTTACAGAACAGATCCCAGAATTTGTCTTGGGCTACCTCTCAGATTTTTCCTTCTAGCTGCTCCAGAACACTGGAGGCTAAAAGGGATAAATATGTTTTTATCAACAGAATTGAATTTTTTTTCCTTTTTTGTGAAAAATAACATATATACAAAAAAGCAATGAATTTCAAAGCACAGGACACAATTAATTGTAGAACAGATACATTACTAAATTTTTGAATGTTTTGAGTTTTTTACACTTTTAAAAAAACATTTTCTAGTTTTTGAAGTTCGGAAAATAGACCAAAAGAAGAATACATCATGTCACAATACAAATTTCAGTGTTGGAAAAAATTTGTAAAACAAACTGGAGTTATTAGGGCTAAGAGATTTAAAGTGTAGTCAGGGGGTCTTTCTGGAGAATACTTTCAGGTGTAACTCTCAGTTTGTGACCCAGATGTCTCAAACTGCCTAAGTATGCAAAGCCTGACAGTAACAATGCTTCTCAAAGGCCTAAGGGCATCTGGGCCATAACACAAACCAGGAGATAAAGAGCTCAGTTAACTACATAATCCAAAGGACAATTGGAGCACCCCAAATATCCACCAACCACAAACAACTCATCTCATCTTTTCCTTTGAAAAGCCAGACACGTTTTTTGGGATTGCTGCCTGAATCTGCACCCCGAAACAGCAAATTCTAAGACCCCCAAATAAATGCCTCTGTTGCCTTGAAGCTTAGTTTGTTATTTCCAGGCTGACAGCATCCGTAAATAAAGTTTCATTAGAGCACAGCCGTGATCTGTGATCATTGCTGGACTGGGGCTGCTTTCACACCACTCCACTCCAGCAGAATTAAAGAAGATGAAACTAGCCTGAGCTGCCTAGATTAAAATAGTTGCTGTGTGGCCCTTCCCTAAATCCAGCCCTGGTTTAAGACAAGCAACATGGACAACACCCAACTTCTTAGCTCACCAGTTCCTGAAGTTGCGAGTCCAGGTGATTTCGTGTGGCTTGTCCACTCTGTGGCCCAGGGAGGACAAAATTTGTATCCTTGGAGCAATTCCTCAGGGTCTGCTCAGCCGCGGTTACATCTACAGGACTCTCACCTCCCTCTGCAAAAGGAATCTTTGGTCAGGGCAGGAGAGTCCAGCCCTATTTAAAGCCCATATAATCCCATCTCCAACAGCCACCCTGGGCTCCGAGCATGTGCCTGCACCGGTTTCTCCTGTTTAGATTCAGGAACTAATGTTCAGGGCGTTGGCCCAACCTCCCACCCAGACTCAATCACAGGAGAGCCTGAGGGCGGGCCGCAGGGCGAGGTGGAGAGCTCCCAGCCAGGGGGTGGGGGGTGGGATCCTGTGCTGGGGTAGCCCAGAGCACCACCACCCGGTCTCCAGTTCACCCCAGTCCTGAGCTGCTGGGGGTGAGTGGCCAGGGGTGGTCACACCGCGGCTCATACCCTGCTGGAGCCACAGCGCAAGGGGAAGATGTCTTCCCAGGTGTAGTCTCCTATTTCCAAGCTGACAGTCTCCATAAGTGAAATTTCCTGTTTATTTTTTGTGTGCTGGGGGGGGGGCACATTTCATTCTTTTTTCCTTGTGGCTGTCCCTTATTGCAGCACCATTTTGTGAATTTTTTGTGTTATTTGGGGGTGGATTGTGGACTGCTTCAGGGGCCAGGAATCGAACCCAGGTCTCCCAGTCTGGGTCTCCGGCATAGCAGAAGAGAATTCTACCTCTGAACCACCCTTGCACTCCCTTGCTGTTTTCTTTTATTGCGATTTTGTTGAGGTATACATTCACATACCGTATAATCACCCAACAAATTTGTACAATCAGTGTTTTACAGGATCAGCATACAGCAAATAAACTTTTATTAGAACACAGCCAAGATTGCTAGTTTACTGTTGTCTGTGCTGCCTTCACGACTGCTCCGCACCGGCAGAGTTCATGTACTTGCAATGTTAGCATGTTCACCATGGCCTAAAATATTTTACTATGTGGCCCTCTCTGAAGCTCACCCCTGGTTTGAGAGAAGGGACATGGAGATACCAAATGTTTGCGTTCACCAGGTCCTGAACTCCAGAGAACATCTGCCTGTGCCCACCCCTGAGGCAACTTAAGAGAGGGTTCCATGCCCTGGATTGCTGGCTGGGTGGTCTTCACTTAACCCTCCCCACCCCCCACACATGCCCTTACCCTCCTCCACTCTCCCTCCCACCCCCCACCCTCCAGGTAGGCTCCCGGGCTTTCCTTTTCACCTTCCTTACTGTCTTTTGCATTTAGCTCCTCCAGGGAAGGGAGGGTTTCAAATTTCCTAAGATAGGCAAGACTTAAGTTGTATGCCACTCCTTCCAATGGACCTGAGTTCCAGAATTAAAACAAAAATCCACTGTGAATTCAATGTTCTAAGGTGCCATAACTATATAATGTTTAAAATTCCTTTCTTTGGAAAAGTGACAAGTGAAGCCTACGGCGGTATAAAAATAAATGGTAAAGCGTCCTGTTTCACTGGGGCTGGAAGAGGGCTGGCTGAGGAAGTTTCAACTAGCCAAGGGCATTTCCTGTAAGGAAAAAGGGTTAAATCCTGCCTTGAGTCTTAGACAATAGAAGGTCTGTACTGATTTGAAGCTATTACATACCCCAGAAAAGCCATGTCCTTTAATCCTCATTCAATATTGCTGGTTGAGACCTTTCTGATGGTTTCCATGGAGATGGTTTCCCCATTCAAGGTGGGGTTGCTTACTGGACCCCCTTAAGAGGGAACCATTTTGTAAAAAGGTTTAGAGCCATCAGAACTGACAGAGCAACCAGAACTAAGAGCACACGTAGCCAGAGACCTTTGGAAATGAAGATGAAAGTACCCCTGGGGGAGCTTCATGAAACAAAAAGCTGGGAGAGAAAGCTAGTGGATGTCACCATATGCTTTCCTAGTTGAGAGAAAAACTCTGAACATCATCAACCTTCTTGAACCAAAGTATCTTTCCAGGATGGTTTAGATTGGACATTTTTATAGGCTTGCCTAAATTTGGACATTATCATGGACTTAGAACTGTAAACCTGCAACTTAATAAATTCCCCCTTTTAAAAAGCCATTTTGTTTCAGGCATATTGCATTCCAGCAGCTTGTAGACCAAAACAAAGTCCTAAACCATCAGACCCTACTCCTGCCTGACCCCTTCCATCTCTCCCCCCCCAACTACTTTGTTTTTTGTTACTCAGCACCTTTGCCTGTATTGCTTGAAGACTACTGCAATTTTATTCCTTGTTTCTGAAATATTCTGCTTCCAGACATCCTCTTGGCTCTTTCCCTCACATCTCTCAAGGCTTTATGACAAAGGTGCATCCCAATGAAGTCCACCCTGAGCACCCTATTTAAAATTGCCACTTTTCCCCATTTTAGAATCCTGTCTATCTCTCCCTGCTACATTGCTTCTGTGGTTTTCCCAAGCACTCTTCCCCTTCTAATAGACAACACAGTTAACTGTTAAGAATTAATTATTTAAAGTCATAATTAATTATTTACTAGTTGTGTTTATTGTCTGTCTCCTTTAATAGAACTCAAGCCCCATGAAGAGAGCAATATTTTTGTCTGTTTCATGCGCTAACATATCCCAAATACCTAGAATATAGCAGGTATTCAAGAACATTTCCATGTCCAGAAACAGCTGGAAACATCCTGGTGTGGCTTAGTTTTAATTCATTTTTTAGAGCAGTTGTAGGTTTACAGAAAAAACATGTAGCAGGTACATATGACTAACTAAATTCATAATCTACATTAGAGTTCACTCTTTGTGTTACACAAGTCAATGTTGTTTTTTTTTAATTATATTGTGATATCATATATGTCACTTAAAATTTCCCATTTTACCTCTTTGAAATATAAATTAATGGCATTGATTACATACAAAATGTACCGCTATCTGTGACCAAAACTTTCCCATTCCCCAGACAGATTAGCATTAGCTCCCTGTTTCCTACCCCAAACTGCCTGTGGTAGCCCATTTTCAAACATCTGACTCAATGAATTTGTTGTTCAGTTTTGGCAGTCCAGAACTTCACCTCATCCATACAATGAGCTATTCTAACTAATTTGCTGTTGCTAAAATCAGAATATAAATCTGCAACTGGAGGCATAACTTTCACAGTAAATGAAATATTTATGTTCTTTTCAAAGTTTGTCCTTTGCTGGCACTTGGGTAACAGGCAGTTGATCGATTAACTGTTAACAGATTAAACAAATCAGTGTTAATGGATTTACAGGTTTTGGGATGCAGTGAGACATTCTCAGAATTACTACTCCATCCCAGTTGGGTGTGAGCAGACACCAGTCTCTTTGGAGGCACCTCTGCTATAGGGGAACTCTCACTGGGAACACCCCTGTAGCACTCTTTCAGAACACTCCTGCTTCACAAACAAATAAGTCTAGTGATTATGTGAAAGTTGTCATAATTGAATGATCACATACTTTTCAAATGGTTGCTTGCTTCAATCATTAATTCAGATTTACTTTTTGTCATTGATTGAGTCATTTCTTCATTCAAGGGACAAAATAGGTAATGGATTGAGGATCATGGAAGTGCAGAGGTCAAGGATAAGGTGTGGCTATACCTGCTGTACTGTGTCAATGGAACAGACAGAAAGCTGAAAGTTAAACTTAAGCGATGGAGAGAGGTAACCAAACAAACTGATTCAGAGTTGAATTGCTGTTTTTGAGACAAATACATCAAAGAAAGGAAGGTGGGAAGGAAAAAATGGGTGGTGAATATGAGGGAAAAGAATTTTCTGACAGAGAAAAGATGCAGGGGAACAAGTATAACAGGAAAAGCAAGGAGGCATGTGTGTCTCTAGCTAAAGGGACAAAAGATAAGATGAGATGAAGTCAGAAATGTGGCCACTGAAAGGATTTTGGAACTGATGCTGAATGAGACAGGGCATCTCAAAGAAAAAGTGGTTTATGCTTTAGTTTTTCATCAAATTTGAAATATCTTCTGCCACTGTTACTTTAAATATTTTTTTCTGTTGCCTTGTCTCTTTCTCTCTCTCCTCTCCCTCAGGGCTTCCAACTAAACAAACTCTTGGGCTGCTAGAAGTTATTCCACAGCTCACTAATGCTCTATTTATTTTATTTTTCAGTCTTTTTTTTTCCTGTTTTGGAGCATTTCTGTTCCTATGTCTTGCAGTTCACTTATCTTTTCCTCTGATGGGTCTAATCTGATCTAAGCCAACTTGACAGGTGAACTCACTGCCCTTCCCCCCTGATATGGGACATGATTCCCAGGGTATAAACCTCCCTAGGAACTTAGATAGAATTCCTGGGATAAGCTGAGACCTGGCATAAAGAGATTGGGAAAGCCTACTTAGGCAAAAGGAGGAAGAGAAAAATGAGACAAAATAAAGTTTCAGTAGCTTAGAGATTTCAAACAGAAATCTTGGAGGTTATTCTGAAGGTTATTCTTATGCATTGTATAGACATCCCTTTTCAGTTTCTGGTGTATTGGAGTGGCTGCAGGGAAGTACCTGAAGCTGTTGAGCTGTGTTCCAGTGGCCTTGATTCTTGAAGACAATTGCATAAAGTTGCAGCTTTTGCAATGTGACTATGGATTGTGAAAGCCTTACATCTGAAGCTCCTTTTATCCAGGATGTGGACTGATGAGTAAAAACATAAGGATAACACATAAATAAAGAGTAGGGGGTATAAGGAATAAAATAAATTGGGTAGATGCAAATATTAGTGGTCAATGAGAGGGAAGGATAAAGGGTATACTATGTATGAGTTTTTTCTTTTTTCATTTTGTTTCTTTTCCTGGAGTGATGTGAATGTTCTAAAAAATGATCATGGTGATGAACACACAAATATGTCATGATATTGTGAGCTATTGATTGTACACAATTCATGGACTGTATGTGTATGAAAATTTGTCAATAAAAATATTTAAAACCCATCAATTCCAACTCTGATTCCATTTGATTGAACACCTCTCTCCCTCTCCCAAATTTAACTTTCACCTTTCTCTCTATTTCATCTGCATAGAATGGTGGGTGTGAGCTACATACACCTTATCCGTGAACTCTGACCTTCCATGAGCCTCAGTCCACTTCCTTTCTATCACCTGAATGAATAAATTATTTATTCATAGCAAAGGATTAATCTGATTGGATTAATGATTTGAGCAATCATCATTCAAACAATATATAATGATATGATTATGATTAGCTTTATCTAATCAATAGTTATGTTTGTGAAGTAGTTTCTGAAAGAGTACTAGAAAGGGTTTCCCAGTTGGAGTTCCCCTAACATAGCCAACATTCTTGTAGCTCCATGAAGTGTTTTGATCAGGATTCTGAAACTCACAAGTCTGTAAGAGCCAAGCAGGAAGGAGAGGATCAGATGTAGGAGAAAGGGGTCCCTTGGAAACACAATCACTGAGGGACCATTCAAATGATGCTACTTGATTTCGTATTGTTTCTGCCAAGTGACAATGCTAGTGTTGTTGATCAGTTTTGCCACAAAGTTGAAAATGTGAATTTTTATGTTGTCTCCAGATTCTGAAGATTAGTAATTTTAAAACAGGTTGATAATTTAAAAATATGATGAAGCCAAATTAAAGACCTCTGTATGTTACTTGGCCTGTGGACTTCAGATTAGCAATCTCTGGTTTAATGGGGATATAAATGTCATACTTCGCTAGGTTCAGAATTTATGGGTCAGTGGCATGGTGTAAGATGGAATGATGTGGCAGACACAGCCCCTTGTGCTCCCCAGGAGTACCTCCAGCAATTGTGGTAGGCTTGTTTCATAGACACATCCCATGTTCTGCCCACCACACTAAATACTTTAGCAAGCTGTTTTGCAAGCCATCTAATACAGAATGTTCAAACCAATGGCTCTTGCTGAGCATTTCCATTAGCAATGCCTGGTAGCTTTAAGAAACACCAATGGCCAGTCTTACCCCACATCAATTAAATTAGAGTTGAGGGGAATCCCATTCCTGATCCTCAATGCCATGTACACTAAACCCGAGGAAAGGCCAGTGGTAGACCATTTCATGGGAAAAGACTGAATCTTTCTAGGTTAGATGGGCCAGGGTATAAAATACTCCCAGAGCATAAATAATGGGACAATTTGAAATATTGGTGAGAACATGAATGCTTCCAATGACTGGGTAATAAGCCTTTCAATTTCTGGCATATAATTCAGAAGCTGTTCAAAACAGTGAATGAAACTGCTTTTAACAAAACTGTTTCTTTTCCAATTGACTTATTTATTTTACATTTCTCAGTATTGTCACTTAGAAAAATTAGAGAAAAAAAAGAAATAGAATTGGTGCTGAACCATGTCTTACTCTAGAGCAATAATTCTCATCTTGGCTTATTTTGACCCCTCAGGGACATTTGGCAATGATTGGAGACACATTTAAGTGACAATCATGAGACACTAGTGGCATTTACTAGGTACCAGGCCAAGATTACTTCCTACAACACAAAGGACAGCCCCTCAGAACAGGGAATTATTCAGCCCAAAGTATTAAGAGTGCCAAGGTTGAGAAACCCTCATCTAAAATTGAAATAGTTAATTTCATGTATCAAGTTGGCTAGGTTATGGTGTCCAGTTATTTGTTATGGTGATCAGTTATTTGTTAAAGGATATACCAACCTGATTGTTACTGTGAGGGTTTTTTTTACAGATGGATCTAAATTCTTAGTCAGTTGATTGCATCTATGGCTGATTATACCTATAGTCAATAAGGAGACTGCCCTTAGCAATAAGAAGCAGGAGAACTCATCCCATCAATTCAGCAATTAGAACTCATCCCATCAGTTCAGCAATCAGAACTCATCCCATCAGTTCAGTAATCAGGACTCATCCCATCAATTGGAGGCCTGAAAGGGAGAACTGAGGATTTTGGCAGTCAGAAAGACTATTTCTTCTTTAGACAGCCTATTTTTTCTGGAGAAGTAGACATCACCGTCATTGAAGTTCCCATCTTGCTGCCTGCCCTATAGAATTTGAACTTCCCATCCCCCACAGTTGTGTGAGCCATTTCCTATAAATATTTATACCATGATTGGTAGATAGATAGATAGACATATCTGTTCTGTTGGTTCTGTTTCTCTGGGGAACCCCAATTTAAAAAAGAACAACAGTTGTTCCCACCTAGTCTGTATGGCTTCTTTGGTAACCTCCATGTAGGAAGAAGTTAGCATTCCTGACAATGGTGTTTAGACAATTATCTGATCAACTTTAATGGGATTAAGATTTATCTTTGAAAATTAGCTAGTAGTCCTTGTAGATGACTGTTAGTGGAGTTATTGACTTTTTCCTTTATGTTCCCTTTTTTATTTTGAAACTCTGTTTTCCCAAGAAAACACCTGAGCCTCAGTGAAGTGGCCAGAACTCTATTGCCAGCTGACCCAGAGGACTCTTTGTCCAAAGTTTGAGCCCTGAATATTCTTTGTTTCTAGATTATATAGGCTAATGAAAAAGGTGGGAGTTACTAAGGGAATGGGTGGTAAACACTGGAAAATGCAGAGACAGAACTTGCAGAGTAGGAGTTACTGTCTGGTTCTTAGCTGAACTCCTTTGTCTGAGATGAGGGCAGCTCCGGACATGGCAAGAAACAGGTCTGGCAGTCTTCCTCTTTGTACAACAATATATTTGGACAGGCTTGAGCAAGCCTGGATGTGATTTACAACACTGCAGACATTCTGCTTTTCTTCCTTCAAGAAAGCCTGCAATTATATATACCTTTACAAGAGCATCAGTTCATAATGATGCACACAAAATCACAGAGTAATACATGTGAATGCATAAAGTGGTACACACAAATTCATAAAGTTATACAACAACAATACTGAGGTGATATACATGAATTCATAAAGTCCTACAATAATACTGAGGTTAAACTTGTAATCTACTTCAACTTAATGCTATGATTACTAACCTCTCTATTTTCCTACAATGTGTCCACGTCAAGTGTAAATCTCCAATTTGACTTGGCTTGGTTTTGGCTGGCTTTGCCTTCTCCTTGTAGCAAATTTGCAATAAAACTAAGACAAGTGCTAATAACTGAATTGACTCGAGTTTTTTCCTCCTTTAGAAAGCTAAGAAGTGTTCTATTTCCAGCAAAGTTTTTTACATTAAAAATTACATATAAAAACATGTAATATATTTTTGTGGCCTTATCAATTCTATGTTATTAATAATTACAGTGATAACAATAAAAATGCTTGAGACTGTGCTCCCAGTAAATCACTTTTAAAACTTAAATTTAAATTCATAAATTTTTTTTGGTAGAGACACGAGACTTCCAAGCACACAGTCCATCAAAATATCATACAGTCCTTTGAGGGAAGTAGACTAGATGTAAGAGTTAATGGATTTAAAGCCATAGAATAAAGGTTTTAACCTTTAAGAAGTGCTCATTGGTGTGTTTCTTTTTTAAATTATGGTGGGTATTGTAAATAATTCTATGTTATTTTTATTCTTTGGATACACTTAAAAGAATGATGTTAACAGTGTTATTTAATATTATTTTTTATTGCATGCCAGAAATGACATCCTTTTCAAGGTTTAAACTTATGAAAACTTTTGAATGGCAACAAAAAATTCCTTGATGATGAACATAACTTTGCAAAAATAATTTAGGGGAAAAGAAAACAAAATGTAACCCTTAGATCATGTTTCTGAAAATTCCTCAAATATTAGAATGACTTGAGACATTTGTTAAACATACAGATTCTAGGGCCCACTTCACACCTAGGAAATTCAATTCTCCTGAGGATGGCCTGTGAATTTGAATGTCTAATGTCTGCCCTATTTCTCAGGATCTGGCCCCTTACAAATCATGGTATCTGTAGAATGATTAAAATATCCACACACTCATTCCTTTGACAGAAACATAAATGGTGGGTCGAGGGCCAGGTATTTACTTTCTTTCACTTACTTGATATTTAGATTGAGCACTCACTTTGGTCCAAGCAGAGCAGTAGGTGATAAAGTTGGATAAACAAGGGCTGGAACTTGAATTGAGAGCTTCCCCAGTCCTCCTCAAAGTTCCCAGTCACCCTCATTTTCAGGGGCTTCTGGATAACCTGCAGTAGTGAGGGAGGTTGGGAGATACAAACAAAGCCAGATCCAGTAGATTTGGGCTGGGCCTGACTGAGTTTCTTTTCTTTTCATTTTGATGAGTTTTGACAAATTTATACACACATATATAATAACCACTACAGTCAAGATATGCAATCCTTTCATCATCCCCAAGAGCCCCCTTGAGCCTCTTCCCAATCAACCTCCATGCTTCCTCTCCTCTAGGCAATCACTGATCTGTGTTCTGTCACTGAAGATTAGATGTATCTTTTCTAGAGTTTTGTATAAATGGAATTATGTGATATGTACTCTTTCATGTCTGGCTGTTTTCAATGAGCATAATATTTATGAGATTCATTTATTCAGTCATTCATGTTGTTGTTACATTGATAGCTTACACATGACAGTCTGAATTTCTAACAAGCTCCCAGTTGATCCCATGTGGCTAGACTATGAACCAAACTCTGAACTGCAAGGGCTGGCAGCACTCCTTGGCCACTCTGCCATATGGCAAGGCCCACGGTGGCATCTGCTGGTCACTCCCCTCCTTTCTGGGTTTCATTGTTTTCAGCTTCTTACTTCCATTTTTCACTCTCTGTATTCATTCTATTTAAAAAGGATTCCAGTAAGAGGATTAAGACCCATCCTGAATGAGGTGGGTCACATCTTAACCCAAGTAGCCTCAATTACAAGACCCAGTTCACACCCACAGGAATGGATTAGATTTCAGAATATGTTTGTTCTGGGGTACATACAGCCTCAAACCACCCCACTAATTAGGCTGTGCTTGTTATATTTGGTATTTGATTATTAGTATGGCATTAACATATTTTTATCTCCATGTCAGTGCACTGTTGAAGAAAACAAAATTCTCTGCATTAAACTGTTTTTTCCCCTCATTGAATTAAGTTGGTTGTAGAGAAAAGTGCTCACCCCAGTTTTTTTTCATTTTATTATTATGCTAAAATATACCTAATTCAAAATATAACATTTTAACCTTTGTCAAGTGTACAAACCAGGGACATTGACTACATTTTCAATAATGTATATTAACACCACTGCTTCCAGAAATTTTTCATTGCCCCAAACAGAAACTCTGTACACATTTAACAGCAACTCCCCATTCTTCCTTTCTCCCAGCCCCTGGTAACTTCTGATTTGTCTATGAATTTGCATATTCCAGATATTTAATATAAGTGGAATCATACAATACTCATCCATTTCTCTCTGACTTATTTCACTTAGCTTGTTTTCAAGATACATCCATGTTGTAGCATGTAACAGGACTTCATTCCTTTTTATGGCTGAATAATTTTCCATATTATGATTATATCACATTTTGTTAATTTATTCATCTATTATTAGATACATTATTTCTACCTTTTGGCTACCATGAATAATTCTGCTATGGATATTGGTGTGCAAGTATTTGAGTCTCTGCTTTCAATTCTTTGGGATTATACCTAGAAGTGGATTTGCTGCCTCATGTGGTATTCTGTGTTTAATGTTCTGAAGAACTGCCCAACTTTTCACAGTGGTTGCACCATTTTACATTCCCAGCAGCAATGCATCAGAGGTCTAGTTTCTCCACATCTTCACCAACACTTTTTTGTTTTAATAAAAGCTATTCTAATGGGTATGAAGTGGTATCTCATTGGTTTGGATTTGCCTTTCCCTTAAGATTAAGGATGTTGAGCATCTTTTCATGTGTTTATTGGCCATTTATGTATCCTCTTTGGAGAAATGTCTATGCAAGTCCATTTGGAGTTTATGAGCTAGCCAAATAATTCCAGGAAATATCATTACCATAATTTCATCTATATTATTCAATTGAATAATATATATAATATTTATATTGTATAATATATTAATATAACATATTAATATAATATAATTATATTATATATTAATTAATTATAATAATGTAATATATTATATATTAATAGGTCAGTAACATACATTAATAAACTTGCCTAATTTTTCACCTACATGTCCAGACATCTCTTAGAAAACTGAATTTTTGTGCATCCATCTTGATCAGTAGAAGTTTGGCTTCTTCCAATACTTGATTTTCTTTATTCTCAGAGAATGAAGTCAATGGTGGATGACTGAGTGTATGCTACACCCAATCTTCATGTTGCAAGGAATAAGCAATACTTTCTAGTGCTGAATGCAACTAAAGAATGAAATAGAAACTACTGTCATCCAGTTGGGTTCACTGTCACCCAAAGTGGATGGTCTGAGGATCTGAGCAGCACTATGGTTGCTGACCTGGTATCTGAGAGAGCATGTAGTATGATTATCCGGGGGTATATATTCAACCTGGATGGCCGAAATGCCAAGAATGCCTTCATATACTGGTGCTCTGAGACCTCTTAATCAACAAAATGGAAATACTTGGGATTAAAATAATTTATGTTCAATAAATAGTGTAAAATTTATGGAATAAAAGGTGTTGGTATAGTTATACAGAGGAGATAGAATTTGACATGTTTGCTGAATCATTAAGCTGATATTTGTTTTAGTCTCCAGTACCTTAGAGCAGCTGGAAGTAAAAAGCCTTAAATTGGGGAATTGTAACCCATTCCAAACTCTGAAATCTGTTCAACAAATTGTTGTGCTGTGCTCTGAGATTTATTGCTTTTCTGTATACATATTATTTTTCACAAAAAGGGGGATAAAAATCAATTGCAATGATAAAACAACATTTATGCTTTCTAGCCTCCTATATTCTGAAGCAGTTAGAAGGAAAAATCTGAGAGGATGGTATCATTGCCCAAGACAGACTCTGGGATCTGTCCTGTAACTACTTGTTGAATAGTGCTTTGAAAACTATTGCTTCTTACTTACTTTGCTTTGTGTATATGTTATATTATACAATAAAAAATTTTAAAAATTATGGCATAAAGAAGCTATAATCTCAGGCTTTCTTCTAATTCCTTAAGCCCTGCTACAGGAATTGCTTTTCCAGAAATTACTGTAATTAGAAGGCTTCAGGAGGTTAAAATGTGTAAGGGATCAACTCATGTATCTGTGTGTGGTAGCCTATAAAACCCATAATCATAACCCATGTTCCACCCTCACCATGATCCATTCTTTTTTTTAATTTTTTAATTTTTTTTTAAACTTAACAACGTACAAACATGAATATTGTTTCCATACGATCATTCCATTCTTGGTGTATAATCAATAACTCACAATATCATCACATAGTTGTATATTCATCACCATGATCATTTCTTAGAACATTTGCATCCATTCTGAAAAAGAAATAAAAAGAAAAAACCTCATATATACCATACCCTTACCCCACCCTCTCATTCACTGCCAGTATTTCCATCTCCCCAATATATTTTAGCCTTTGTTTCCTCTATTTTTTTCTATACCCCTTACCACTCCCTTTCCTTGATTAATAGCATTTCAATCCACTAAATTTATTTGAACATTTCTTCCCCTTATTATTTATTTACTTTTAATCCATATGTCTTACTCATCTGTCTATACTGTAGATAAAAGGAACATCAGACACAAGGTTTTCACAATCACACAGTCACATTGTGAAAGCTATATCATTATACAATCATCTTCAAGAAACATGGCTACTGGCACACAGTTCTACATTTCTAGCACTTCCCTCCAGACTCTCCAATATACCTTAACTATAAAGGTGTTATCTATACAATGCATAAGAATAACCCCCAGGATAACCTCTTGACTCTGGAATCTCTCAGCTTTTGAACTTTATTTTGTCTCATTTCTCTCTTCCCCACTTTGGTCAGGAAGGTTTTCTCAATCCCTTGATGCTGAGTACCAGCTCATTCTAGGATATTCTGTCTGATGTCGCCAGGAAGGTTTACATCCCCAGCAGATATGTCCCACATAAAGAGGGGGAGGACAGTGAGTTTGCTTGTCATGTTGGCTGAGAGAGGGAGATGACAATATTGGAGCAACAAAAGATTTTCTCTGGAGTGACCTTAAGGCCTAATTTTAAGGAGGCTTAGCCTATCCTTTGCACAGATAAGTTTCATATGAACAAACACCAAAATTGAGGCCTTAGCCTATTGCTTTGGTTGTCCCTACTGCTTGTAAGAATATCAGGAATTCTCCATATGGGGAATTTGAATTTTCCCCCTTTCTTGTCAACCATAATCCATTCTTGACACACTTGGCCCTCTCTAGTTCTAGGAGGTAAACCCAGCATCTAGTACAAAATCTGGCATGTTCAAAAAGGTTAACAAACCTTTGTATAAGTAAACCAGCACACCTTCAATCCTGATCCATTTTCCTACTTCCTATGGACTATTACCCATCACCGTGAATCCAAGGGCAGCATGGCTTCCTCATTAGCAGGAAGCTTGTCAAGAGCCAGCAATTATATGGAAATCAGGCATCATCCCTGTCCTGATTGATTTGGGGCCACTTTAAGGGCCACATGGAAGCAATTCTCTATTCCTCAACTAAAACTTTTGGGCAGTTGAGTAAGTGGAAGAAAGAAGAAAGCAGAGCTTATGCATCATCACCTAGGGGTAAAATGATACAAACACAGATCCAGCTCCCCAAAGGAAGCTATAAAATTGGATAGGCTGTGCACCAGAATAAAGTTATGCCATTGTTCCTCAGGACCATGAGAATGAGGAACTAGCAGAGATCTAACAGGTGCAGCATCCACTGAACCCTAGCCTGGCCAACATGAAAACCAGCTCTAGCATTTTCAGGCCTCAGCCAAGGACTGAGCCTTATGGATGCACCACTGAACCACAAGGAATGCTTGGGTCCAGGGTCTTGGTGGAATTGGTACTGAGGGTCCTCACAAAGAACACTTTACTGTACTGGATACTCACTAATGGCCACTAATATATTTCCATATGCCCTGCATCCAATGTCCTACTGAATAACCACAGAAATAAGTGAGGAGGTAAATGATGCCTCAGAGAGATTAAACAAATATGAATGATGATGCTGTGAGCTCTTGAAAGCTAACCTTGTCTGAGTTTCCAAACATCATAGACATGCAATGTGTTTTTACTGGATCAGTAACTAGAGATTCCTAAGAGTTTTTTTTTTAATCTCAGGAATTTATTTTATCTAATGCTAAGGTTTTAAACTGGAAAAACAGGTAAATATATGTTTGGGAATACCAGATGGTTTACAATTAAATTTCCTTTATTTTCAAGTGCTTCTTTATAGACATCAATGCAAGAATAACTCCCAGATGTAACCCTTAAGCCCAATCCTCTCTAGAAAGTCAGATACATATTTCTGACTCTATGGGACACATGTCCCTGGAAAGCCCCATCAAACAAAACAGCCCCACCTCATCACAATCACCATTTCCTTCCCTTGTTCCCATTGAATGACTGTCTGAAAATGCAGTCTCTGTGTGTCTTTATGAATTTGTGTCCTAGCTTTCAGTTTCCAAGTGCACAGAATCAAACCTTTGGCATGTGCACCCCAGCTAGACAGGCAGATAACAAGGGCAAAAGAGGGGTCCTGGGTCATAATAGGCTCTGTTGCCACAGCACCCACAGGAGCTGGCCTGGGACCAGATCATGCTGGGTCACCACACCTCCTGAAGCATCTGTCCCAGCTTGGCATGGAGCTGGGCAAGTCTCCCTGGGTGTGGAGTCCTGTTGGTGTCTTTGTAGCTCCACAGAGGAGCAGGATACAACACATGGCTTAATTTGTTCAGCCCCACCACAAACCTCAGCAAGTTCTCTAGGATGACTATGGAGATGAGACTTCTGCAGAAGCTGAGGATTGTCAGTTAGGAGCAGTGGTCCAGGGCACAGAGAAGGAGACTGAACTGGGAACCCATCATCCTACACTTATCTAGATCCAAATCCTGGAGGGTGGCTGAGGCTCTCTCTAACAGAATGTTGAGGGCTCCAGAACTTACATTGGTCAGGCTGATGCCACTCTGACTCAGATCCTTCAGCTGACTGACATTTGGGCACAGGGACAGATGCATCAGATGTGACTCCTAAAGCAGGCAATTGGTGATGGAGAGGGTCTCCAAAGAGGGCTTCAGGCACCTGGGGAGAGAGAGAGAGAGAATTAGTTCTGGGGAATGTCATGGTAGGTAGAAGGTGGTGAGGTTTCCCCTCATGGGAGGGGAAATGACATTTTCACTCAAGCTCAGGCTATTCTCACCATCTGTTGATAGTCAATACTTGGCATGCCACATGGTGAGTGCATGGACATTTAAGGCAGTTTGATTTTAGGTGGAAATCTCTCCATGACTTTAATTGACCTGTGACTGTGTCAAGTGAATGTGATCTCTATTGAGCCCTTTCTTCAGCTCTCAAGGAGAGTACAATACATTTATCTCTTTTGCCCCCTCTGACTTGTCATAAGAATGGATCAAGATAATGCAACATGCTCAGAGGACTATCTGATGTGATGAATCAACAGCTGGCACCAGTGAATTTTATTACTTGGAGACAGGTCTAAAAGTACTTTCAAATCAACTTTCTTAGAGCCACTGTTTGGGCCTCAGCTACCCATATCTGTGCCAGATGAGGCTTCAGTAGACCTCCATAAAGGAGAAACCTGGGCAAGGTCTGGCCACATCAGCTGAGCTTACCAGGCTTCAGGGGCTCACGTATAGCACTGTGTCATGGGCAAAGCAACTATCATGTTTTATAATTTTCTACACTTACTCCTTCAGCTACACCTGCAGAATCATCCATTTCCTATATAATAATTTAATGGGAGCAAAAGGCAACCCTTTAACAGACAGGGAGGTTTGGAGGAAGTGGCTCATGTTTACGAGGTGGTAAGTGCAGAGTTTACATTTTGACACCTTTCATTTGATGGGCTTTCTCTCCTTTAGCAATGTCCTCTTCTCCTATTTTCATCTTAACTTAGACATCACTTCCTAAAGCAGAATTATCAAGTCTGCCTTGACTATGCCCAAATCCCCCATCACAGACTTTCCTAACATATTGTCTGTCCTTGAAGCAGCTACCCCACTTTATAGACAATATTGAAGAAGACAATGTGAAAGACTCTCCTTAACTTTACATAGTTGGCAGCTAACACACAGTCAATGCCTGTTATTATTTAAAGAAATGAAGAAGGACTGGCTCTGGTCCACAGAAAAGCCTTGCCACTCCTCACCTGAGTACCTGGTCCAAGCAACCTTCCATAAAAGAGACAGAGTCCAAATGGAGGACATGTAGATGCTGCAGATGGAATAACTGGGAGGTGAGCTGGCCAACATACTGCTCCTCCTTTGCTGGAGACATATCAGAAGACATGTGGATTGGGGAGAGGAGGAACCTGTGCAGGTTAACCATCTGACCCAGGTGAGGAACAAACCATCCCAGGGTACAGAGTTTCCAGGTGCAATTCACTTCCAAATTCTGGATCAACTCCAGCTCCACCACCTTCAGGATCTTCCTAATATTTTAGATTGGCATGACAAAAATGTTGAGTTTCTGACAGTACAGTTGTAAATCTTTCCTCTGCTTGACCCTCTTAATGAGATAGGTGAGATATTTGTTGGGGGTGCCTTTCCTGAGGCAAAGGTCCAGGAGCACCTCCAGTGGAGATGAGGGCTGCTTCTCCTCCATCCTGGAACCCTCCACTCTTTGCCTCTTAGTTGTGGGATTGTCTGTCCCTGGCTCCATCAATGAAGATACATGGGTTGCAGATCTAGGCCAAATGTTCCAGAAGTCCTGATGAGCATGCTTCCATAAAGCCAGCACTTGTAGTTTCCATCTCCTATGAGAGAAACAGATCATTGGCTGAGACCCTTAAAGATCAATTCAGAAAAAGACCATTGGGGCCAAGATTTAGGCAAGGACCAGAGATCTGATGGGCAATTTTAATCTCATATACCAGAGAGCAATTGTTCCCTTCTTCCTTTGATTTCCACATCCCCAGTTCAAGAACCTTTAAGTATCCTTGGGAGGAGAGGAGTACATGTTCCCTCTATCAGCTCTGCATTTTAATTGCCTTCTTCTTCCTGAAGCGCTTTTCTTAAGTGAGACTAGCATCAGCCCTAGGCCTCCCCAAGCTTCCTTATGACACCCTTAGAGTCTGTGGCCCACCCTTTGACCCAGTCTGATTTACCCTAACCCATTTGTCTTGCTCTGACTCACCTGGGCCTACCAAGCGACCTGGATCACCCTCACCTAGAGCAAAACTTCTGGCTTTGATTCCATCGAATGCAGCCTGTAAGGTTCCTGGTGAAGCCATGTTTCCTTGGGAGGCAGGCACAGGGCCAGGCCTGCACCATGGCCTTCAATGCCACATAGTGTCTCCCAGTGAGGGCTGCTATGAACAGTGGCAGCAAGAGCTCAGGAGGTATCCTTCATTGCTGAGATAGCCAAGGCCTTTTCCATTAGCAGGCTCTCACAGGACAGTTCCAGGAGACTGATTGGGGCATGGATGCTCATCCTGATAAATCTGCTGTGAAAAGAATCCTTAGGAAACACCCAGGGAGCAAGACATCCTTCACAGGTCAACCACAAACAACTCCATCTTCTCTGTTCCCAGAGGAATTGATTCAGGACCAAAGTTACTGTTCTGACAATGGGGGAGGGTGGTGGGTGGAGTGTACTCAGTTTATCCCAATTCCAACTCTAACCCTAACCCTAACCCTAACCCTAACCCTAACCCTAACCCTAACCCTAATCCTAACCCTAACCCTAGTGTCTCATCAAACACTCAAGGGATGGAAGAGATGGAAGAGATGCTTCCACAAGAAGTAGCTGAGCTCAGAGTCCAGGTTCTCAGGATGTTCAAAGAAAACCAGACAGAGACAAAACCTCCTTGGTGTCCTCCTCTGTGCAGACAAGGATGCCTACCTGAGGAGAGTCCCTGACAGGGAGCCTTAGGCCTGGGGGCTGCCAGCTGCTCTTTGGATTTAGCCCCATTCATATAATCCTGGCTCAGAGGCAGCCCAAGCAATGTCACTTAGATTTTCCTCCCCAGAGTATGCAGTCGTTGGGCATCCCCTCAGGTTTTTGTTTTATTTTATTATTTTATTTTTTAAAATTTTTATTAATAAAACCAGTCAACACACAATATGAACATTCTTTTTTCTTTTTATCACATAATTGTATATTCATCATCATGATCATTTATTAGAACATTTGCATCAATTCAGAAAAATAAATAAAAAGAAAACAGAAAAATATTCATACATACCATACCCCTTACCCTTCCCTTTCATTGATCACTAGCATTTCAATCTACTAAATTTATTTTAACATTACTTCCTCCAATTATTTATCTTTTTCTAATCCATATGTTTTACTCATCTGTCCATAAGGTAGATAAAAGAAGCATCAGACACAAGGTTTTCAGAATCACACCGTCAATATATATCATTATACAATCATCTTCAAGAAACATGGCTACTGGCACACAGCTCTACATTTTCATGCAGTTCTCTCCAGCCTATCTGTTACACCTTAACTAGAAAGGTGATATCTATTTAATGCATATGAATAACCTCCAGAATAGCCTCTTGACTCTGTTTGGAATCTCTCAGCCACTGACACTTTATTTTGTCTCATTTCTGTCTACCTCCTTTTGGTTAAGGTTTTCTCAATCCCTTGGTGTTGAGTCCCAGCTCACTCTAGGATTTCTGTCCCATGTTGCCAAGAAGGCCAACACCCCAGGAGTCATGTCCCATATACAGAAGGGAAGGGCAGTGAGTTTGCTTCTCATGGATTTAAAAAGTGAATAAAAAAGTATTTGCACAGACTTCTTGGGGAAATGGTGAGAAAATGGAAAGATACAACTTTCCCAAGTGTAGAATTTTTTATATTCTTCTCAGGTTTTGCACCTCCAAGGCCTTTTTTAAAATTTACTTTTTTTAAAATTTAGAGGGGACAAGGGAAACACCTGTTTTTTGTACATGCACATTTTATATTTCTTCACATTCATAATAGGGGACTTACTGTGTGTAATAAAACGCTGCATGTAACATATTGGGAATGGTTCCTTATTTCAGAGTTTATCCTCCTTACAACTCTATAGTGTTCATTTTAACTCTTTCTGTGAAAAGATTCAACTTCTGTGGAAATAGCAAGCATTTCTCTACTTATGTTTAAAAGTTTTATTTTATAACTTGCTTAATGTTAAATAAAGCCTTTCTCACTCTGCAGCAGCACTTTCTCTCTCTTCAGCTTTTTAATGTAATTTTCCAGAATGGTCATCCTCTTTAGAGACATATTTTATAATTTAAAATTATATCACCTTATGAATAAAGAAGTATTTGCAAAGTCCTCTTTGGGGAATGGTGAGAAAGGGGGAAAATTCCACTTCCCCAAGTTGAATTCTTGATATTTTCATAAGCAGTGCAGACAACCAAAGCTATAGGCTGAGACCCCAATCTTGGAATTTGTTCATATGAAACTTAACCCCACAAAGCATAGGTCAAGCCTACTTAAAATTAGGCCTAATAGTCACCCCCAAGAGAAACTCTTTTGTTGCTCAGATGTGGCCTCTCTCTCCAGTCAACACAGCAACCAAACTCACCACCCTCCCCCTGTCTGCATGCGACATGACTCCCAGAGGTGTGGACCTTCCTGGCAATGTGGGACAGAAATCTTAGAATGAGCTGAGACTCAGCATCAAGGGATTGAGAAAAACCCTAGAATGAACTGAGATTCAGCATCAGGTGATTTAGAAAACCTTCTCCACCAAAAGGAGGAAGAGTGAAATGAGACAAAATAAAGTGTCAATGCCTGAGAGATTCCAAACAAAGTCAAGAAGTTATCCTGGAGGTTATTCTTATGCATTAAATAGACATCACCTTGTTAGTCAAGATGTAGTGGAGAGGCTAGAGGGAGCTGTCTGAAAATATAGAGCTGTGTTCCAATAGCCATGTTTCTTGAAGATGATTGTATAATGATATAGCTTTCACAATGTGACTGTGTGATTGTGAAAACCTTGTGTCTGATGCTTCTTTTACCTCCCTTATTAACAGATGAATAAAACATATGGAATAAAGAGGAATAATAGGGGGAACAAATGTTAAAATAAATTTAGAGTGAAATGCTGGTGATCCGTGAGGGGGAGGGGTAGGGGTATGGTATGTAAGAATTTTTTTCTGTTTTCTTTTTATTTCTTTTTCTGAATAGATGCAAATGTTCCAAGAAATGATCATGATGACGGATATGCAACTATGTGATGATATTGTGAATTACTGATTATATATGTAAAATGGAAAGATAAAAAATTATGAATGTTTGGGTTTGGTGTTTTGTTTTCTTTTTGGTATTTAAAAGAATAAAATAAATAAATAAATAAATAAACTGAAAAGAATTTTATCACTTTAATGTCCACTGCTGAGGCCACTCACCTGAAATGATTTATTTGCACAATTCAGCTGACCCTGACGTTTAGGCAGAATTCCTAGAAGGCTTCCTTGACCTTTACCCCAGACTATTCTCCCATAGTTACTTAGCAAGAGGGATAATAGCTGTAATAAACCTACTAATCAGTGAACATTAAGATGAGGAGATTATCAGAGTGGGCTTTCTTTAACTACATTACCATTCTTGAGGCAGAATATTCTCCAGCTATTAGTAGAGGGAAAATCAGGGATGGCACATGGAAGGGAACAGTCTTTGGAGGCTGAGAGCAAATAGCAGAGGACAGCAGCAGGAAACAGGGACCTCTGTCCTGCAACATGAGGAATTAAGCTCTGCCAAAAACTTGAGGGAGCTTGGAAATGGATCCTTCCCCAGAACTTTCAATAAGAGATTAGCTGGCCTGCACCTTGGTTTCTGCCTGATGAAGTCATAAACAGAGAAAATAGGTGAGCTCATACAAATGTCTGTCCTACAGCACTGTGTGAAAATAGAGATAAGCACCTAAAGTTGTGGTCATTTGTTCTGCAGAAATAGAAAACGAATGCAGCTCTTCTCAGGAGTTTTGCTTTAGCCCATAACTGCACTATGCAATTTACCATAATAACAGAAAAGGTTTATGAAGAGATTTTTGTTTCAATTTATATTTTAACTATTACTTGAGTCCCTGGCTACCTTTAAGGAACAGCACTGCAGCAGGTACTGTTGATTAACTACCCAAAGATATTATCTGCTCTTCTTTTTTGCTAACAAGACTCCATTTTTTTTTCAGGCAGGAATTATTTGATTTCATGGAAGATGGCTCAGTCATGCATCTAGGGGTGAGCAGCCATCTGTTCCCAATTTGGCTAATAACATTATGTAGAAACAGCTGAGAGCGTTGGGGAAGGATTTTACTTCTTGGTGTGATAGACAGAAGTTGAGGAAAAATGCTCTGTGTGACATTGCCACCTGCATCCTTCCTTTGAATGTGGTGTGAGGAGGTGCTGCAATCATTTTGTGACAATGTGGCAAGGCCAAAAGAATCACAGAGAGGCTGATTCAGGGCCTTGTCATCTTTGAACTAATGCTACTAATATATCAAAATTCTTGTATTGAGGTCTTGTGTAAACTATGGGGAATTGAGTTTTAAATTATTTACAACTGAAAGCACCTGCATATTCCAAATTCTTTCCCAAATCCCTTGTCCCCTCTCCTTTCTCTTTGCTTCTTCCAGTGTCCAACCCCTTCTTGTTTTCCTAGATGGCTTACTTCACCCAGGACTGCTGTGGCTGCTGTGGAAGGTCTTACAGAAGGAAAGTTAGGGATAGGTGCTAGGCTGCAGAGAAATGGGAGTACACAGGAGATTCAGGGGTTGCTAAGGGAAAACTACACTTTGTAAGTTGGTTTGTGTCATGACGTGTTTTCAATTTCCCTCTGGTCCCTGGTTGGATGGTGTCCATTGGGAGTGAAGAAGAAAGCAGGAAGACCAGGTAGGAACCTTCATGCTACTTCCAGGAGGAGGTCCTGTTCAGCAACTGAGTGGGAGTAGGCATCTTGGGAGCAGAATTTGCAGGACTTGCTTTTGGATTGGATGGAGTGTGTGAGGGCAAGTGAGCATTTAAGGATCACCCTAGAGGTTGTTCTTGACCAAGAACAATAAAGAAAAAAGAACAAAATTAAAGAAGTCTGATTGGCTCACTGCCTATTGGAGATGTGGTTGTTGTTGAATGAAGGAGTCAAGAAAGGAATAACACATACACTATAATTCTATGAACTGTGCCTGGATCCCTCAACCTGGTGACTGGCTTTTATTCTCTACAGAACAAACATAGGTGCAAGGAGTAAGTAGTGGACAGCAATGGAGGGAAAGTGAACCTGGAGATCTCTCTGCTACTCCAAAAGCTCAACACACTTGTTCTGCTTTGAGTCTTCCCCAGCCCATCCCTGCCTCACCCACACTGGGGTTTCTACAGGGATGCCCTGGCTGGTTCTCACTGCAGATGTGGTGAGTCCAGGTCAGTTAACACTTGTGCATCTGTGTCCTGCCTTCCAGATGTGCATTGTTCTCTATAGTCCTGTTGCCCCCATCCTTGTTGTTGGCCATGTATTTCAGACTCTTTGATTCAGTTTTATTAGGGTTCCAGGCAGACACACATTTTAGTCTGTGCCAGTCACTTTCAATCCAGCATCTTGAACTGATCCCACCTGGAGCATTTTCTCCATGATCCCACAAGCTCTTCAGAAACAGCTCCTTATGATGTAATCACCCCAACCCAGCATGCTCTGTGAGCAGAGGCAGAATGAATTGTGATACTGGACTTTGCCTGGTGATGGGGACAGGAGTGAGGAAAAGAGATACATGGTCAAATCGTCAGGGAATAAACCTTTGTTGTTGACATTTTACTAACCATTGAATAGACATTGAAGCATAAAGAGGGCTCCACAGGGGCTTCCCCAAAAAAGGGTATAAGCTATAATGAAACTTGATGTGATTTTCTCATGTATTCAGTTTATGGTTTTTTTGAACTTCTTCTACATGTAGATTTACAGTTTACATTAAACTTGGAAAGTTGGTGACCATTCTTTCCTCTTCTGTTTCTTCTCCATTGGGTTATCAATTTGCATGTACTTGGCATTATGTGCTTGATATTATTTCACTGCACACATATATTTTTCTTTTTGTTTCTTTATTTTTTCTTTTATGGGACTCTCCCCTGTGTTTTATTTGGATTAGTTTTTAGAAAGCAATCTATACATGTGTAAAATTAATCTGCTAGTGCAATCTAGTGTGGTTTTCATCCCCAATTCTTCCATTTCATCCCCATCTTCTACTTCTTTAGAAACCTTCTATCTTTCCATTCATTTCAAGAGGGTTCACCCTTATTTCTCAGATCATTCTTGCCTATAACTGAGTGGCTTTACACACCCACAAGTACAGCCCCATGTCCAGTGTCTGATGGCAGGACATTTTCAACATTGAAAAAGAGACTCCACACCCCCTAGTGATCCCACATCACCTGCCTCCAACACCTGGTGATGTAAGTAATCCTTTTGCTGTCTCTGTGGATGTACCTTTGCTGAACTTTCCCATAAATGTTTAAATACAGCATGGGGACCCTTGTGTTTCTGTTCTCTTGCTTAGGATAATGTTTTCAGGGCATCTCCACACTGCAGCAGGTGTTGCTTGTTCATTCTCTTTTATGGCCCACATTTCACTTTTATTTATTTCCCACACTATTCTCCATTCATCAATTGATGGACTCTAATCATTACTGTTGTTGTCCCTTCTTTTATAACCATGGGACTGATGGGTGATTTCTGGATGAAGGATCTTTGAAATCCTATGAGGGCCATCATTTCCCATGAAAAATCAAAACAAAGACTCTACTTCAGAGCTCTCTTCAGGATAAGGCAAAGCTACACTTCTGGGTCATTCTTTGGGCCTCCTGAAGAACCCCATGTTGAAGGATGCCGCTGTCCTTCCACCTGCTCTTTAGACAAACCCTGGAAAGGCTAGAGGGCCAGGGGGAGGTCTTGGGCCTCAGCCTCAGTGTTATCAGGTCAGCAAGAGATGTCTTTGATCTGCCCTTGTTCATATCCTTTTCTTTTCTAGTTCTCTTTTTCAGGTTGCTATTGATTTGTTCCCACTACCTCCAGGGCACAGAGCAGCTTGTTCACTTGTGCTCCTCATGTCTAATGGAAACTTTCTCCAGTTCTGTATTTTCTATGTGGCAGTTTTCTATGTGGTTTAGGAAAGGATGAAAATTCAGGTGTGATTTCCCTTTTGAATGGTTTTATATTATTGTGAAATGGAATTGTATCAATAGAACTGAGTGAAGTGAATATTTCTAATTCAAACAACTGTTATAAATGGAAACACCTCCACCCATTCTTACATCTACCCATAAAGACTCTCCCCACCCCAAATACATCCAACTCTCTCTCACAATGGAAGCAGGATCCTGAATTTGGCTTTCAGACCTTTCCATTTCTTTTCTTTATATTCTTTCCACCTAAGGATGCCACCCACATGCATTATTTGTCCTTTTGAAGTAATGGGGAGCTCCCAACACAGCATCTGGGTGATAAAGGGCAATGTGACCTTCAGGTGAGGCCCCTAGGAGGTGTGAAGCTTCAGTGATACTTGGGGTCCATGTCTGGCTGCGCTTCCCTGGGAGGTTCCTGGAGCTGCTTCTGAAGAGGGATGGGAAGGCCAGCAGGGTTAAGTCAGGGACCTCTGCAGTTAGGACCAGACATTGCATTGCTGTGGTGAGGCCTTCCTACCTGGCTCCTACTCAGAACATCATCAGGACAATAGTTGCCCCCCCTTTAATGCTGCTTAGCTCTGCGTGGTCCCCAGGAGAGGTCTGAGAACACCCCAGAAGAAGGGGAAAGGTGACTGTTCTAGTTTGCTAGATGTCAGAATGCAATATACCAGAAATGGAATGGCTTTTAACAAGGGGAATTTAATGAGTTTACAGTTCTAAGGCCAAGAAAACGTCCCAATTACAACAAGTCTATAGAAATGTCCAATCAAAGGCATCCAGGGAAAGATACCTTGGTTCAAGAAGGCTGATGAAGTTCAGGGTTTCTCTCTCAAGTGAGAAGGCACATGGCGAACACAGTCAGGGCTTCTCTCTCGGCTGGAAGGGCACATGGCGAATATGGCGTCATCTGCTAGCTTTCTCTCCTGGCTTCCGTTTTCATGAAGCTCCCTGGGAGGCGTTTTCCTTCCTCATCTCCAAAGGTTGCTGGCTGGTGGACTCTCTGCTTCATAGTGTTGCTCTCTCTGAATCGCTCATTCTCCAAAATATTTCTTTTTTTATAGAACTCCAATAAACCAATCAAGATCCACCCAAATGGGTGGAGACATGTCGTCCCCTAATCCAGTTTAACAACCATTCTTGACTAAATCACATCAACCAGGGAGATGATCTCATTAGTTTCAAACACACAGCATTGAGTAGAGATTATTCTACCTTTATGAAATGGGATTTATATTAAAACATGGCTTTGCTTAGGGGGCATACTTCCTTTCAAACCAGCACAGTGTCTCTTCACAGTCTTTAATGGAGCATCCTACAGAGTTTGGCTTGTGCAACACTGCTATTTCTCTTATGACCTGCTCCTACCACCCCTGTTTTCTCTGCCAGAACAGTGCCCTCTGGGAGATCACAGTGCAGATCGTTATGATTTTGAAAAATAACCCTTCCATCTTCCATTGATGAGCTTCTCTTCTCTTGAGAACCAGCTTTTGCTTGTTCATAGGAAACCAAGTTACTCTGAGCTTTGAACTGCCATCATGAACCTCATTCCTTGTAAGTCCTGCAGGGCCTGAAAACTGCCTGGCAGTGTAAATAGAAGCCCACCATGACCACAGAAGAACAGGTAAGGACAGGAGTCTTAGCAGAACTGTTGGCCTCCTCAGAAGGAGCGTCACCTACTTTGGGGAAAGGAAGCCCATTACAGGTAGGGGCCTCCCCAGGGGGAGTGAACTTCTGGCCAAATCTCCTGCCAGTCCTACCGCTATGCATAACAAGGAGTGCTCTTAAATTCTGTCTGGGTTCTGGTTGTGCACCCACCTCTACAGGTTGGAGATGCCCTGAGCTTTCCCTGGACATCACCTGGGAGCCCAGACCCTCCCCTAAATGCATGGTCCTTGAGTATTTTGCAGGGCAATTTTCCATGAGACACTTCACTGGAGAAGAGTAGTGGGCATGTCTGGGTGGCATGTAGCCCTCCTCTTATCTTCAATTATTTCATTAACCAAATGCAAAACAGTAAAAGCATGGGATTGTCTGTCTATGCACCTGTATCACTGCATTGGTCTACTTGTGCTTTCTATTTACAAGGCCACCAGCCTTTGGCAAGTGAATTATATTCATAATTATTATCAATTCTACTAGGTTCAGAAAACCAATACAAGTTTTTTTTTTTTATTTTTTTATTAATCAAAAAAAAGAAAAGAAATTAACACAACATTTAGAAATCATTCCATTCTAAAAATGCACTCAGTAATTCTTAGTATCTTCACATAGATGTATGATCATCATTTCTTAGTACATTTGCATCGATTTAGGAAAAGAACTAGCAAAACAGCAGAAAAAAATATAGAATGTTAATATAGAGAAGAGAATTAAAATAATAATACTAATAATATATATATATATAAAGGAAAAAGAAAAAAACAAAAACAAAAGATACAAACACACAAACAAACAAACAAAAACCATATTTCAGGTGCAGCTTCATTCAGTGTTCCAACATAGTTACATTACACTTAGGTATTATTGTGCTGTCCATTTTTGAGTTTTTGTATCTAGTCCTGTTGCACAGTCTGTATCCCTTCAGCTCCAATTACCCATTATCTTACCCTGTTTCTAACTCCTGCTGGTCTCTGTTACCAATGATATATTCCAAGCTGATTCTCGAATGTCGGTTCACATCAGTGGGACCTTACAGTATTTGTCCTTTAGTTTTGGGCTAGACTCACTCAGCATAATGTTCTCTAGGTCCATCCATGTTATTACATGCTTCATAAGTTTAGTCTGTCTTAAAGCTGCATAATATTCCATCGTAGGTATACGCCACAGTTTGTTTAGCCACTCGTCTGTTGATGAACATTTTGGCTGTTTCCATCTCTTTGCAATTGTAGATAATGCTGCTATAAACACTGGTGTGCAAATGTCCATCTGTGTCTTTGCCCTTAAGTCCCTTGAGTAGATACCTAGCAGTGGTATTGCTGGGTCGTAATCCATTCTGCCATTCTATGTCTTTTGATTGGGAAATTCAGTTCATTAACTTTTAGTATTATTACTGTTTGGATAATATTTTCCTCTACCATTTTGGCTTTTGTATTATATATATCATATCTGATTTTCCTTCTTTCTACACTTTACTCCATACCTCTCTCTTCTGTCTTTTCGTATCTGACTCTCGTGCTCCCTTTAGTATTTCTTGCAGAGCTGGTCTCTTGGTCACAAATTCTCTCAGTGACTTTTTGTCTATAAATGTTTTAATTTCTCCTTCATTTTTGAAGGACAATTTTGCTGGATATAGGAGTCTTGGTTGGCAGTTTTTCTCTTTTAGTAATTTAAATATATCATCCCACTGTCTTCTAGCTTCCATGGTTTCTGCTGAGAAATCTACACATAGTCTTATTGGGTTTCCCTTGTATGTGACAGATTGTTTTTCTCTTGCTGCTTTCAAGATCCTCTCTTTCTCTTTGACCTCTGACATTCTAACTAGTAAGTGTCTTGGAGAACGCCTATTTGGGTCTATTTTCTTTGGGGTGCACTGCACTTCTTGGATCTGTAAATTTAGGTCTTTCATAAGAGTTGGGAAATTTTCAGTGATAATTTCTTCCATTAGTTTTTCTCCTCCTTTTCCCTTCTCTTCTCCTTCTGGGACACCCACAACACGTATATTTGTGCGCTTCATATTGTCATTCAGTTCCCTGATCCCCTGCTCAAGTTTTTCCATTCTTTTCCCTATAGTTTCTGTTTCTTTTTGGAATTCAGATGTTCCATCCTCCAGTTCACTAATTGTAGCTTCTGCCTCTTTAGATCTACCATTGTAGGTATCCATTGTTTTTTCCATTTTTTCTTCTTTGTCCTTCACTCCCATAAGTTCTGTGATTTGTTTTTTCAGATTTTCTATTTCTTCTTTTTGTTCAGCCCATGTCTTCTTCATGTCCTCCCTCAATTTATTGATTTGGTTTTTGAAGAATTTTTCCATTTCTGTTCGTATATTCAGCATTAGTTGTCTCAGCTCCTGTATCTCATTTGAACTATTGGTTTGTTCCTTTGACTGGGCCATATCTTCAATTTTCCGAGCGTCATCCATTATTTTCTGCTGGTGTCTGGGCATTTGATCAGATTTCCCTGGGTGTGTTACACAGCTGGTTGAAAGCTTTTTCTGTAAAATCTCTGGGCTCTGTTTTTCTTTTCCTGCCCAGTAGGTGGCGCTCGTGGCGCTCGTCTGTCTGCACCGCAGTCGGCCCGGGAAACCGCGCGTGGAGGTGGGGGTCGCTGGCCGCCGCGGCTTGGGAGAGTGCCGGTCCTAATTGCCCAGCTGGCCCGAAACGCCAAGCGTGACGGGAGGGCCCCACTATCCAATGTTCCCAGTCAGGCCGGTGAGCCACGTGGGTGGAGGGAACCCCAGTCGCCAGCCGCCCCGGCCGGGAAAACGCGCGCCCCTCGGGTAGCTCACCGCAGCAGATTCTCCCTGCCCGTTCAGCTGTTCCAGAATGGGGTACGCTGTCTTTTTGGTCTCTGTCGTGACTCCGGGAGCTGTTTCGTATTGTTTCTGTTTCTTTAGTTGCTTTTCTGGAGGAGGAACTAAGACCCGCGCGTCTTACTAAGCCGCCATCTTCTCCGGAAGTCCCAATACAAGTTTTTAAGTTGTTAGGTTAAAGAGTATTCTTGCCAGTTATGCCTATTAAAATGAAAAGTAAAAGCTATTCCTGGTGCCACAGCTGTCCCAACTTGGTTGCTTTGACATTGGAGGCAATGGGAACTGGGGAAAAATCATGGTGAGAGGAGTCTGACATGGCTAGCAGGAATGAATGAGCCCATCTCTTCCCAGGCACCTGGATTGGCTCAACTTCACTGTTAATGAGGCTTTTGTGTTCCCTTCCAAACAGGAAGCAAATAGACAGCTCTCCAACTTGTCCCTAAAGAGAAGTGGAACTTCCCCGCAGAATACAGAGTCCAATCCTGAAGATAGGAGCACTCTTTGCAACAGAACACAGGATGGAGTGGTGCACTGTAATAGTGAGACAGGACCCCGTAGGGGCTGGGATGAGGGAAGGGAGGAGGGTGTTGAGCAGGTGGGAGCACACAGGGGTTGAAGGTCAGGCTCTGAAGTCTGTCCCCTAATTTTGAAACTTGACTCCACTTATCACTGTGTGGATGATTTTTGGAAAGTCATATAAACTGCCAATGTCTGTTCTTTCATCTGTACTTATGCCAAAGACTGCTGTAGGATTGTGATGAAACTCTGGGTGAGGTGGTGCTTCCTGTAGCAGCCCTCACCATGGCCTGGACTCCCTTCTGACTCATTTCCCTGGTGTGTTCCACATTTCAGAGCATCTCAGGGCTCTCAGGGGTCATTCTTTGCACTAGCTGTGAATCTGCACCTCCTGTGTTCAATCCTCACTCTGTAGAGGTGCAGCCCCCTTAGGATGCTGGTGTGAGTCTTGCCTCCTCTGGTGGCTTTTACAGGGCTGATATCTCTGGGAATTGACCTCACATTGTCACACCCTCCTCTCCTCTCCCCACAGGATACTTTGGCCATGGGAAAGCTGCTATCTCTGCAGAAAATAGGGCAGACCATTGTGCCAGTTATTTCTGGAGATACAAGTGGGTTTTCCAGGGCCCTGATCAACTGAAACTACAGCCTGAAAAACCACACCCCTGAGACCATGGCTACCCTCCTCCTGTTCAACTCTCAAACATCCTCTAGTTCATGCTGTTCTAGAGAAAGTCTGGCTTGGAATCTGGAATCCAGGGTTCCATTAGTCTATGGACAATATATTCCACCATGCTTTGTTTCCTCACTTTCTTGTGCCTCAATTTCCTGGTCTACACACTGGGGCCGCTGCTCCACAGGACTGCATGGAGGATGGAATGGGAAGATGGACATGAGGAGGCTGCTTTAGGTACAATGTTTGGTTCAGCGCAGAGATATCCCAATTTGAATAGGGGCTGCTGGGTTGTCATGGTCACAAGGGACATCATCTGACTACTCTTGGTGATGGGTCTCAAGGACTCCTCACACCTAGATTGAGAGAAAATCATCAAAGAGGAAAGTTCCAATAGTCACCTCAATTATGGCATCAGAGGCTTGTGTAAAGGGACAGGTGACCTTCCTAGTCAGTTAATGCCCTGAGGTCCCTTTTCCTGTAGAAGACGGGGCCTGGGTTGGGGGGGTCCCTTGAATATGAGTGTGACCAAATCTGTGCACATTTTCCAAGCCAGAGTTCCTTTTAAGCAGGGAGAGGAATTTCCTTTCAGATGTGCTTTTTAATATCTTGTTCCATTTACTCATTTGATTGGGAAATATTCATACAGGAAATACTCAGCACCCCAAACCAAGTGATGTGAGTGCAGGGTTGAAAGGGATCAGTGGTCCCTTTCCTAGTAGATATATTATTATTATTATTATTATTATTATTATTATTATTTTTCATGGGGAGGCCCCGGGGCTTGAAACCAGGTCTCTGGTATGACAGGTGAGAACTCTGCCTGTTGATCCATGTGGCCCACCTTTTCATATTATTTTTAAACTGATATTCAGGATTCCCTGTTATCGTGGTTTAAGTAGATGCTGTTGATGTGCAAAATCAATATTTGTAACAGCATTGGTAAGTTATTTGAACTCTTTCCAAGATATATGCCCAATTAATACAGCAGTCTATTGTCACAAATGGCCTTTAATGCTACATCAGGTTACAATCCCAAAAGCACATCCCTGGACACCCTTGCCTCATGGGGGATTTCTGTTCCAGGAGACAAAGCTGACTCTCTAAAGTTCCCCACAGACAGATCAAGGAAGGAACAAGGACAGAGTGAAGGCTGAGAAAGGGTTGACCTTCCCAGGTCAAATGCCTGACAGGACCCCCAAGAGGTGGTGAGGTTGAGTAAGGGAATCCATAGGGATCTGTGGAGTTGCACTTGAAAAGTAATGGGAGGTGCCTCTGTTTCTCTGGGGACTATTCTTTTCCTACAAACTCTTGCTGCCTTCCCAGGCTGGCCAATGAGTGCTGGTCTGATTTTGCATCCTGGGGCCTTCTCTTTCCTTGGGGGATAACAGGCTAGGGAAACCTGCCCAGGTAGGACTTCAAGAGGCAGAGACTTGGGGTGTAGGAACCATGGTCTGGATGGCACCCCTTCTCATGCTTCTCACTGCTGCAAGGTTGCTGTCCCCCAAGCCCTGCCCAAAGGCTCAGACACCATGAGCCTCTCCACTGGGAAATCCCCAAACCCTGAGCTCACACAGGTGATTCTTAGTGGTGAATCTCTCTGGAGTGAGCTCATGGCCTCATTCCCACCTCTCCTCTCCCTCCTCTCCTCTCCTCTACTCTCTGCAGGTCCTGTGATCACCTATGTGCTGACACACAGTCATTCTCTCTGTAGGTGGTTTGTAAGAGTCAGCCAGGATTACCTGCTTGGGAAAAAGCATTGGTAGTATTTATGTTAGTTGGTACCAGCAAAAGTCAGGCTGTGTCCCTGTGTTGCTTATCTACAAGGACAGTAAATGGCATTTGAGGATCCCTCACCAATACTCTGGCACCAATGTGGGGAACATGGCAGCCTGAGTATCAGTGGGGTCCAGGCTGAGGTCGATGTTGCCTATTACTGTGCCATTTACTAAGGTGGTGGGAGCAGCTGGGATCAAGTCATAGTGACACAGGCTGATGGGGAAGTGGGACAAGTACCTCCCCACTCAGGCTGTCACCCACAGCTTCTCCTCTTTCCCTGTGCTGGGCTCACTGAACAGTATGGAACCTTCATGTGGAGGAGAATCTTCTAGGATTGGATCTGCCTTTACATTCCTGGGAGATGCAGCAAAGTCCTGTACCTGGTTAGGCCTCAGCTTCTTCCATTATAAATTGATCATGTCACCTTCTCAGAGACTGTCAGGAAACCTGCTTTATGGAGAATATTAAGTTTGCAAGTGTCAGGAAGAATAGTACTCTGACAGGGACCTGGGGGGTACTCCACAGGACAGATAGGGATTGATAATTTTAGGGGTTGAGGATCTGTCCATGAGTGCTTTAAGGGAGATTTTCAAGGAGGCAAGTGGCTAGAATTGTACCACATTTATCAGCTCAGAGAGGTGGAAGTCTTAAACAAGTTTTGATCAGGAAACTTTATATGATAAGTGAGCTCCTATCCCACCTTTGAACAATCTCCCCAGGTGGGCACATGGTTCATATGGATAATTGGGAACCAAGAAACCTCTTGGATATTCCCTGAGAAGGATCAGAAAGACCCTCAGGGGCATCTGATGAGACACTCTCATGTCATTCTTCTGGATTTCCTCTTGGTCATTCCTCAGCCCCCCTGGCCAAAACCCCTTCATGGATCAAGCCCTTTCTGCTCCAGTCTATATTGAACCCTGTTAATACCATCTATTACTCCCTTGAATTGAATTAGTGGATATTCCCAAGCACATCCTGGAGCCAAATTTGAATAATGAAAAGGAAATTCATTCATATCATCTGCAATGCTTATAAGGTGTCTACCTTTCAAAAACTGTCACTTATTTACAACACAGGCAGTTCAAAAAGAAAATTCGTATTTGCTGTTCACTTTTCATTACTCTTCATGGCATTCCTTCCTCCTAGAAATTTTCATGTCCTCCATGGTGACTTCCAACCAAAGGTGACAGTGTTGCCATCAAGTTCACAACCATCAGTCAGCATCTGGCAGGAAATGGGGCAGAGATATCAATTATTTAATGGGAAACTCTGAAGCTGCAGCTTGAAGGGTAGAGGCCTCCACCTCATTCTGGAAAGACATTGAGGGTCTGCAAGTGGGGTCTGAAGAGATTGTCCCTATTTGACCATTTCCCTCCTAACTGGGAGCCTCTTGTCTACCCTGGAACCATCTAGAAAAAAAACCTACTTTATAGCAGCTGAACTACCAGGCCCTTTTCCTTCCTGGGAGGATGAGAGGAGCATGGGTAGCCCTGCCTAGCTGTGAGGTCTCAAAAGGCAGAGGTCAGGGCTTGTCTCTTCCATGTCTACTCCTCTCTGATCACCCTCCTCACTCTACTCAGGTGCTGCCTCCAGGCCCTACCCCCAGCCTCAGCCCCCAAAGGAACCTGTCTTGGTCCTGGTTGCAGCCCCTCCTGGGAACTGCTGAATGGTGGAACCTCTTAAGAATGGACCAGAAATTTCAGGTCTCCTCTCTCTTCAGGATTCCAGCCTCTCAGGATTCATTCACCTTTTCTAGGGACCAGATCAAAAAACCAAATGAAAACATAACAATAAACAACAATGTGTCCCTCCTCATGGCTTTAACAAGGCCCTAATCTATGTCACTCCCACACCCAGTGTGTTGGGGTTTCTCTTCACTGTCCTGGATGGGGGTTGGGGGAATGGTCAAATCACTTGGCCTAGGGCTCCCTGTGGCTATGGCACAAGCTAAATAAGATGTCACATCCAATGGAATATTCAGACAGGAAGGAAATGATGCCAAGTGAATGTTTGGACCAGGTAGACTGCAAAGTGAGATCACCTGAATCAGGACTCCAATGAGACCTGGTTCCCTGGCCACCCATTCCAACAAGGGGGTCAAAATGGTGTTGTAGCTTCCCAGCTGCCCTTGTCAACTCACACTCCATGGGCCTCAATAGGTCTACAAATGTGTGTGCCAACACTTTCTCCAATATTCTTTTTACTGAATTGTTCAAGTGTCATCCTTTTGGGTAAGTACTGAGGGAGCCCTTTCTTATACTAGCATTATCAATCATTTTCTGAAATGTACAGCAAGAAGCAGGATGTCTTATTATTGATTAGATTAAATAGCATGCATGTGGTCTCCTAACCAGTAGTTCAAGGGATTCCCCTTTCTTGGAAACATCTCCCTACATCTTGGCAGGTCTGACCCCCCCTCCTAACTGCCACTCTGGACTTGTCATCCACTTGAACTGTGTCTACCTTTCTTCTGAGGATTACTTTCCTCCCAGTGGCCTCTGATTTGGGGCTCTTTTGTCATTCTCACTCTCAGGGATCACACTTCTGTAGAATCTCCCTCATCTCCATCAGTTCCCAGAACTCTTGAGGCACTTTCCTAGCAAATGGTGCAATGCTGGTATGTGTACTGTCTACCAGGCCACCTGCAGAACCTGGTCACCTGGGGCAGTTTCTGGCCTCAGATGGTACAGCCAACTCTATCTGCCTCTTCTAATCCTTTTACTCTTATATTCTGCTATATACCCTGATGGCTCTCTATTTTAAGTTATTAAGTATGAGCATTGCAACCTGGTGATTTTAAGAGCCTTCCAAGTGGCCTAGTTGTACCATCCTTTGGGACACTGTCAATGTGTTAAGCTCTTTATCACAGGATTGTCCTCCCATATTCATCAATGCTCCCTGCCAAATTATTGTTCTACTCCCCTTGGTCCAACTCTCTCAGAATCCAGTTACTAGGCTTTAACTGACTCTTGGGGGGACCTGTGGTGAGGACCCACAAAAACATTAATTTAGGGTACTGTGCTCCTGACCAGACCCAGAACTGCTCCAAGTGGTTTCCATCGTAACTTTACCCTAGTCAGTGGCCTGCTGGCCAAGAAGGAAAAGACCCAAACTGAGGTAGGAAGGTGTTAGGGCTGCATCACCCTCATGGTCTTCAAGACACACCTGCATGCAGATGCTGGCCCTTGTCTGCTAGTGGAGGGTCACTTCAAAGCCCAGGAAGTTCTTTGCACTATTAAGGTATAGAGGTTTTCATTACAGTCTCTATGTTTGCTTTTGGCACAAGAAGGTTTTGACAATACAAAATAAAGCTTGCTTTGACTGAGTTAAATTTCCCTGCATCAGTTGAAATCTCATATTCAGTGTTCAACTTATTCCTCAGCTTTCTCTGTGCCAAATATAGGAAATTTGAGTTTCTTTTTATCCTTCCTGGGACTTCACTGGTGCTTACTCTGTGTCTTTCAATGATGGTTAACCCCCCCCAGCATCTTTCATAGTCATTCTTCAAGTGATCAGCTCCCTTCAGCCACAGCAAACCAATTCAATTCTGCTGGCAACTACTATGGTTTCTCCATAGTGTCTCTATGGTTTCTCCAACTCCTCACTCTTTCAAGCCCCAGCATCTTTTTGGACTCTTGATCTTAGTTTCTCATAATTGAAAGTTTGAATCATCGCTTTCTATTTTGGTCCACAGTATATTGTGCTCTGACCGCTATTTAGCTGGGGGCTTCCTATGAATAATTCAGTTTAAACATCACAGTTTAACATCTTCTCTCTGTGTCATTCTGGATCCATCAGTTGATGACTGACTTTGCTGGGACAGGGAATTGACACAGAATTTCAATTTATGAAGAATAATAAGGATTTCTCCCAGCCTAAACATGAAAAAGGGAAGGGATGTAAGACCAGGCAACAGGTGACTTAGCTTTGATGAAGCCTGTGCAAAGACCTCAGCTGACTCTCTGGGGAGCCAGGAGTCTGGAAAAGTTCCTCAAAGATTCCTTGCATGATAGTGAGGGACCAATATTTATACTGCTGTAGTTTAAACTGGAGAATCCAGGTGAGAGTCATTAGCACAGGTTAGTTCTTGCATGGGACAGATGTTGAGGGGAAGGCAGCACTCACAAGGTCTAAGGTGTTAAAGGTTGCATGTGGGAAGCACAGCATATCTCCCCATCTAAACAGGGGCCTCTCTCCAAGCAAAGATGTGCCCAATCTCAGCACAATTTCCCCACAAGTTGAAATCCTCCATGTCCTTCCTGCTTTCCCATGGTGCACTTATTCATTTGATCAAGAATCAATCAGTGAGCCCCTTCAATGTGCCAGTGACTGAACCAGGTGATGAGTGAAACAATGTTGATGAAGACTGAGGATGTATTCTTGTTGGAGGTTATACCTGCCACCAGGATCCAGGGAAATCCTCCTATCACACATGGATGAGGTCTTCAGCATCATCATGTAATTCAACTCAAGCCAAAAGATGTAGTGTCTGCTTCCCTGTTTGTCCTTGAATCAAATGATGCCATCCAAGTTCCCAAGGATGCAGAATCCAACACAGAGATACCATGCCAGGGTTCAAAGGAATTGCTCTTAGTACCAACACCTAGAAAGAGCAAGTATCTGTGACTGGGCTGGTAATGACTGAGAATTTTAGTGTAGGTACAACCCAGGTCACATGAGATCCCATGGGGAGCTAAAAACCTACGAAAGCCCTAAAGCATTTATCTTTCTTCTGAGGTGGGGCCATACTTTATAATGCTGCAGAGATGAGCATGGGACACAGAAACACCCAGATGACCATCTTTAGCACAGGCAGTCAGGAAGGGGCCAGGAGTGGAAAGCAGTTCTCAATGGGACTGGGGAAGGAAAACTTCCATCCACATGGCTGATGTGGAGGAGCAGCATACCACATACCAAGATGAGACTTGGCTATCCTCTGGCATGTCCAGCACACAACCTCTCCCAATTCTACATCCAGTCACCCCTTGCAGAGGAGTTTCATGAAAGAAGTCTCATCCACACAGTCAGGACCTCCAAGCCATCCCAGAGAGAATGAATTGATAGTGGGTGGGATTGGGGAGACATGGCAGTGTCACCTAATGGCAAGCCTTCCTGAAATGTCAACTGTGATTGGCTTTCAAAGTAGGTGGAATTGCAGGCCCCATTCACAAGTTCAGCAAAATAAGTAGTTCTGTGACCAGCTCTCAGCTCTTCATCCAGAGGTCTGAATTCCATAGAGTTACACCACCCAAATCTAAGTCACCAGAGCAAGAAATGGATAAGATGCAAGTCAGATATTTAAATTCTAGAAAACTCCACTTTTTCATTCTATGATCACTCAAAAGTGCAGGGATCCTCTCCTCTACATATGATGTGACATCAAGGGGTAAAATTTGCCCTAGCAAATGGCACATGATTCCCAGGGATGAGCCAATCCTTGGCACTGTGGGATCAACAAAATTTTCCTGACCCAAGAGGGGGAAAGAAATGTAAGAAAACAAGGTATCAGTGTCTGAGAGAGTTCAAATAGTGTCAATAGTCAATTCTGCAGGCTACTTTTATGCAAGATTCAAGTAATGTGAATTAACATCATTTACCAAATCCCAACCAAAACTTTTCCTGTTAACCTGAAAAATTAGCTAGGGCTCTATCTGAGATTCAAGTTTCACATACTAAGATTACTTTCCAGAAACCTACAATCTCCAGATGGTTTGTAGGCCAGATAAGTCCTTAAACGCAGAGGGGCCAGCCTCTCCAAGAACACCAACTAGTTCCATTCCCCTATTGCATATTATCAACACCCCTTTACAACATGAAAAATTATAATGAACAGAATCCTGATACCATAAAGATTAGGAGAAGGATCAAAGGAGAAGGTGCTATTTAACAAATGAGTATGTCTACTTGTCATGGTTAGGACAGGTGTCAACTTGGCCAAGTTGTGGTACCTGTTCATCTGATTGGGCAAGCGCTGGCCTGTCTGTTGCAATGAGGACATTTCATAGGATTAGGTCATGATCACGTCAGCTACATGCACAGCTGATTCCATTTGTAATCAGCCAAAGGGAGTGTCTTCTGCAATTAGTGATGCTAAATCCAATCATGGGAAGCCTTTTAAGGAGGACTCAGAGGAGACAGGTTGCATTCCTGCTTTGGCTGGTGAGCCTCTCCTGTGGAGTTCATCCAGTCCATTGGAGTCATCGGCTTCGCAGCCTGCCCTGTGGATTTTGGACTCTGCATTTCTACGGTCACGTGAGACACTTTCATAATTTTATATTTGCAAGTGTTCCCTGTTGATTCTGTTTCTCTAGAGAACCCTAACTAATACATCTTGGTACCGGGAGTGGTTCTTAAGGAACAGAATCTTAAAAATGGGTTTTTATGAATGGTTTTCTACTCTGACTGGGCTCAGAGACACTAAGGACTCTGATTCCCGTAATCAGAATGACACTCCCAATCCATGGACTGAGTTGGCAAAGGAGATAGTCAAAATATCATCATTCGATTCTCCTAATGCTTCGCTTGTACGAAGTCAGACTCTGGGGGATAATGTTTTTGACAACTTTACAGAGTTTTGTAGGAATAAGAGTTATAGAGATGTTGGTTGGTTGTTGTTAGATACACTGTCTACATTAAAGGGTGAAAGGGATGGGCTTAAGGCTTCAAACAAGAAGCTTAAGTGCCGTCTGAAAGATGTAGAGGTTTCTATGAGTATCCTGAAGGAAAATTTTATTTCCTGTAGCCGTAGACTTGAGATCTCTGAAAATCAGACTCAGAATCCTATTGTTAGAGTAGCAACTTTACAACGTAAACTGAAATCTCAGTCTTGCATGGTGTCTGCCATTAAAGTGAGGGCATTGATTGGAAAGGAGTGGGACCCTGAAAAATGGGATGGTGACATATGGATTGATAATGATGTTGGAGGTGAGGTTGAAACCCTAGACCATGTTGAGCCTTCTTTAGATAACCCTGTAATAGTCTGCCCTGAGGACATAGCCGCCCCACCTCCAGCCTGCCTTGAGGAATTGGCCACCCAACCTCCTCCTGAAGGGATTAGCCCTAGAGTTATTTATCCTGTTTTACCAGATAAAACTGCAAATGAAAGCCCTGAAGCAAATGGCTTGGAAGATATTTCTAATTCTTTTCATGACCCACCCCCACCACCCCTCATTTCTTCTAGACCTATAACTAGACTAAAGTCCCAACAGGCCCCTAAAGGTGAGGTACAAAGTATCACACATGAGGAGGTACGTTATACTCCAAAAGAACTGTGTGAGTTTTCCAATTTATATAGACAGAAATCAGGGGAATATGTGTGGCAATGGATTTTAAGAGTGTGGGATAATGGTGGGAGGAATATAAGGCTGGATCAGGCTGAATTTATTGATATGGGCCCACTAAGCAGAGATTCTGCATTCAATGTTATAGCTAGAGCAGTTAGAAAAGGTGTTAACAGCTTGTTTGGGTGGTTGGTTGAAACATGGATCAAAAGGTGGCCAACATTACCTGAGGTTGAAATGCCAGAACTGCCCTGGTATAATGTAGATGAGGGGATCCAGAGGCTTAGAGAGATTGGGATGTCAGAGTGGATTTATCATGCAAAGCCTGCTCTTACACCCCAGGAATGTCCAGAGGATGCACCTTTTACCAGAATAGTGAGAAATAAATTTGTGAGACTAGCACCATCATCCCTCAAGAGCTCTGTGGTTGCACTTCTCTGTAGGTCAGATATTACTGTAGGAACTGCTGTCACTGAGCTGGAATCCTTAAACACAATGGGGATGACAGGATCCCGAGTTGGCAGAAGCCAGGTGGCAGCACTTAATCACCAAAGACAGGGTAGACGTGGGTATTATAATAGACAACAAACTCAAAGGAGGCATCAAAATTATATGACACGCAGAGATTTGTGGCATTGGCTAGTAAATCATGGGGTGCCTAGAAATACAATAGAAGGGCAGTCTACTAAATTCTTGTTGGAGCTGTATAAACAAAAGAGTTCTAGGTCAAGGGAACAGAAGTCTAACCTGAATTACAAAAACACAGAGTCATGGCCCCTTAACCAATTTCCAAACTTGAAACAGTTTACAGACCCTGAGCCCCTTGAATGAAGGGGAGGCCAGGTGCCTATGGGAGAGAAACCTGTTACACTGCCACAAATTTATACTGTTAACATTCCTCTAAGTCTTCCCCAGGGAGACCGACGGCCTTTTACCAGGGTAACTGTGCATTGGGGAAAAGGAAATGATCAGATATTTCGGGGATTATTAGACACTGGTTCAGAAGTGACATTGATTCCAGGGGACCCAAAACGTCACTCTGGACCACCAGTCAGAGTGGGGGCCTATGGAGGCCAGGTGATCAATGGAGTTTTAGCTCAGGTCCGTCTCACAGTGGGTCCAGTGGGCCCCCGGACCCATCCTGTAGTTATTTCCCCAGTTCCGGAATGTATAATTGGCATAGACATACTGAGCAACTGGCAGAATCCCCACGTTGGTTCTCTAACTCATGCAGTGAGGGCTATTATGGTGGGAAAGGCCAAGTGGAAGCCACTAGAACTGCCCCTACCAAGCAAAATAGTAAATCAAAAGCAATACCGTACTCCTGGAGGGATTGCAGAGATTACTGCCACTCTTAAGGACTTGAAAGATGCAGGGGTGGTGATTCCCACCACATCCCCTTTCAACTCTCCTATTTGGCCTGTGCAGAAAACAGATGGGTCTTGGAGAATGACAGTGGATTATCGTAAACTCAACCAGGTGGTAACTCCAATTGCAGCTGCTGTTCCAGATGTAGTATCATTGCTTGAGCAAATCAATACATCCCCTGGTACCTGGTATGCAGCTATTGATCTGGCAAATGCTTTTTTCTCAATAGCTATTAGTAAGGACCACCAGAAACAGTTTGCTTTCAGCTGGCAAGGTCAGCAATATACTTTCACTGTCCTACCTCAGGGGTATATCAACTCTCCAGCCCTATGTCACAATCCTGTTCGCAGAGACCTTGATCGTTTTCTCCCTCCCACAAGACATCACACTGGTCCATTATATTGATGATATCATGTTGATTGGACCTAGTGAGCAAGAAGTAGCAACTACTCTAGATTTACTGGTAAGGCATTTGCGTGTCAGAGGATGGGAGATAAATCCAACAAAAATACAGGGGCCTTCCACCTCAGTAAAATTTCTAGGTGTCCAGTGGTGTGGGGGCATGTCGAGATATCCCTTCTAAGGTGAAGGATAAATTGCTGCATCTGGCCCCTCCCACAACCAAAAAAGAGGCACAACGCCTAGTGGGTCTTTTTGGATTTTGGCGACAACATATTCCTCATTTGGGTGTGCTACTCCGGCCCATTTATCGAGTGACCAGAAAACCTGCTAATTTTGAGTGGGGACCTGAACAAGAGGAGGCTCTGCGACAGGTCCAGGCTGCTGTGCAAGCTGCTCTGCCACTTGGGCCGTATGATCCAGCAGATCCAATGGTGCTGGAAGTGTCAGTGGCAAATAGAGATGCTGTCTGGAGCCTTTGGCAGGCCCCTATAGGAGAATCACAATGCAGACCCTTAGGATTTTGGAGCAAAGCCTTACCATCTGCTGCAGATAACTACTCTCCTTTTGAGAAACAGCTTTTGGCCTGCTACTGGGCCTTAGTAGAGAGTGAACACTTAACCATGGGTCACCAAGTTACCATGAGACCTGATTTGCCTATCATGAGTTGGGTGTTGTCTGACCCACCAAGCCATAAAGTTGGGCGTGCACAGCAGCACTCTATTGTAAAGTGGAAATGGTATATGCGAGATAGAGCCAGAGCAGGTCCTGAAGGCACAAGTAAGTTACATGAAGAAGTGGCACAAATGCCCATGGTTTCCACTCCTGCTGCCACATTACCTTCTCTTTCCCAGACCAGAGCTATGGCCTCTTGGGGAGTTCCTTACAGTGAATTGACTGAGGAAGAGAAAACTCGGGCCTGGTTTACAGATGGTTCAGCACGATATGCAGGTACCACCCGAAAGTGGACAGCTGCAGCATTACAACCCCTTTCTGGGGGTGTCCTTGAAGGACAGTGGTGAGGGGAAATCCTCCCAGTGGGCAGAACTTCGAGCAGTGCACCTGGTTGTTCATTTTGCTTGGAAGGAAAATTGGCCAGAGGTGCGTTTGTATACTGACTCATGGGCTGTTGCTAATGGTTTGGCTGGATGGTCAGGGACTTGGAAAGACCATAATTGGAAAATTGGTGACAAAGAGGTCTGGGGAAGAAGTATGTGGATAGACCTTTCTGAGTGGGCTAAAAACATGAAGATATTTGTGTCCCATGTGAATGCACACCAGAGGGTGACTTCAGCAGAGGAAGATTTTAATAATCAAGTGGATAAGATGATCCGTTCTATGGATACCAGTCAGCCTCTTTCCCCAGCAACTCCTGTTATTGCCCAATGGGCTCATGGACAAAGTGGTCATGGTGGTAGGGATGGAGGTTATGCATGGACTCAGCAACATGGACTTCCACTCACCAAGGCTGACCTGGCTACAGCCACTGCTGAGTGCCCAATCTGCCAGCAGCAGAGACCCACACTCAGCCCCCGATATGGCACCATTCCCCGAGGTGACCAGCCAGCTACATGGTGGCAGGTTGATTACATTGGACCACTCCCTTCATGGAAGGGGCAGCGATTTGTTCTAACTGGAATAGACACATACTCTGGATATGGGTTTGCTTTCCCTGCACGCAATGCTTCTGCCAAAACTACTATCCGTGGGCTTACAGAATGCCTTATCCATCGTCATGGTATTCCACATAGCATTGCTTCGGATCAAGGAACACACTTCACAGCAAATGAAGTGCGAGAATGGGCACATGCTCATGGAATTCTCTGGTCTTACCATGTTTCCCCATCATCCAGAAGCTGCTGGATTGATAGAACGGTGGAATGGCCTTTTGAAAACTCAATTACGGTGCCAACTAGGTGGCAAAAACTTGAAAGGCTGGGTAATGTTCTCCAGGAAGCTGTGTATGCTCTGAATCAGCGTCCGCTGTATGGTGCTGTTTCTCCCATAGCCAGGATCCATGGGTCCAGGAACCAAGGGGTGGAAATGGGTGTGGTGCCACTCACTATTACTCCTAGTGATCCACTAGGAAAATTTTTGCTTCCTGTCCCTGCTACCCTGAGTTCTGCTGGTCTACAGGTTTTAGTTCCAAAACGGGGTGTGCTTTCTCCAGGAGAAACAACAGTGATACCACTGAACTGGAAGTTAAGATTGCCACCTGGCCACTTTGGGCTACTTATGCCTCTGGATCAACACACCAAGAAGGGGATTACATTATTGTCTGGGGTAATTGACCCTGACTATCAGAAGGAAGTAGGACTGCAACTACATAATGGAGGTAAAGAAGAGTTTTCTTGGAATATAGGAGATCCCCTGGGGCGTCTATTAGTACTACCTGGCCCTGTGATTAAAATCAATGGAAAACTGCAACAACACAATCCAGGCAGGACCACTAATGGCTCTGAGACTTCAGGAATGAAGGTTTGGGTCACCTCACCAGGCAAAGAACCACGGCCAGCTGAAGTGCTTGCTGAGGGGAAAGGGAACATGGAATGGGTAGTGGAAGAAGGTAGTGATAAATATGAACTTCGACCACGTGATCAGTTACAGAAACGAGGACTGTAATGCTGTTTTGTTGTGGTTATACTATTTAAGTTGTAAGATATCAAGTTTAAGAATGAATGTTGCCCAAGGATATGCACGCTATTCTGGAGAGATTTAATGTGTTTCCAGTTATATGCAGGACAGTTGAGTATTGTCAGGTAAAAAAAAAAATGTGCGCTTATTTGTTTTCATTTGGAAATTAAGTATGGTCTAAGGTGAGATATATATATATATATATATATATGTGCCAAGTTGACAAGGGATGGACTGTCATGGTTAGGGACAGGTGTCAACTTGGCCAAGTTGTGGTACCTGTTCATCTGATTGAGCAAGCGCTGGCCTGTCTGTTGCAATGAGGACATTTCATAGGATTAGGTCATGATCACGTCAGCTACATCCACAGCTGATTCCATTTGTAATCAGCCAAAGGGGAGTGTCTTCTGCAATTAGTGATGCTAAATCCAATCATGGGAAGCCTTTTAAGGAGGACTCAGAGGAGACAGGTTGCATTCCTGCTTTGGCTGGTGAGCCTCTCCTGTGGAGTTCATCCAGTCCATTGGAGTCATGGCTTCGCAGCCTGCCCTGTGGATTTTGGACTCTGCATTCCTACGGTCACGTGAGACACTTTCATAAATTTTATACTTGCAAGTGTTCCCTGTTGATTCTGTTTCTCTAGAAAACCCTAACTAATACACTGCTGAATCATTATATTCCTATTTCTTTAGTCTAATCGTGGAACAGTCCTAACCCTAACCCATACCAAACTCTGACAGCTGTTCTATAACTACTTGTTACAATGTACTTGGAAGTGTATTCCTTTTAAAAAATATATTTTTGTCAATACTTAACAAAGAAATGAACAAACATTCTTGACATACAAACATTCTATTCATGGTGTAGAATCAATGGCTCACAGTATCAGTGCATATTTGTGTTTTCATCACTGTGATGGTTTTTTTGAACTTTTGCATCTCTCCAACAAAAGAAAAAAAAGTCATACATACCATACCCCTTACTCCTCCCCTTCTTTGAGCACTAATAGGAAATGTACTGGTTTTTTATATCAGTTTTATATTTCATAAATAAAGACATTTTAAGACAATCTTCAGTGATCCACCTCCCCATAGAAGAGCAGATCTCTTCTATCTTACCCATGATAAGATTAGGGAAGGATAAAGGGCAGAGTGAAGGCTGAGGGAGGGTTGCTCATAACAGGTCAAATGCCTGGAAGGACTTCCTCATAGTTGGTGAGGTTGAGTCAGTCTCTACTGGGCCTGGGGAGGAGGAATCTGTGGATTTGAAATGCAAAAGTAAGGGCAGCCACTTTTGCAGAATCCAGCCAGGATCTTGGGCCAGATATTTCTAAAGATATCAATCTGCCATCAGGGATCTCTGATGCGTTCTCTGACCCTAGCTGGGAAAACCCGACTCAGTGAGCCAGACTGTGAGCTGGCAATTCTCAAAGCCCACCCAGTCCAGCCTGCTCACACTTGCTGTCCCCCACATCCCCCTTTGCTCCAATCTCTAGGGGAATAAATTTTTATATGGAGTCTAGATTCCTGGCTTCTTGTTCTCACCATTCAATTCACCACCACTCACATCGTTTCCAGACCTCCCTGGGACTCTGTTCCTGATTTGCACACTGGACACCTGCTTTCTGAGGCAGCAGCAAGAACCAAATGGGATGGTGGTTGTGCTAGTTTGAAAGAATGTATGCACACTAGAAAAGCCATGTTTTAATCAAAATCCCATTTAATAAATGCAGACTAATCCCTATTCAGTACTGTATGTTTGAAATTGTAATCATATCATCTCCCTGGAGATGTGATTTAATCCAGAGTGGTTGTTAAACTGGATTAGGTGACAACATGTCTCTACCCACTTGGGTGTGTCTTGAGAAGTTTCTGGAGTCCTATAAAAGAGGAAATATTTTGGAGAATGGAAGAGATTCAGAGAGAGCAGAGTAGAATGACATAGCCATGAGAAGCAGAGAGTTCACAAGCCAGTTACCTTTAGAGATGAAGAAGGAAAATGCCTCCCAGGGAGCTTCATGAAACTGGAAGCCAGGAGAAGAAGCTAGCAGATGATGCCATGTTTGCCATGGCCCTTCCAGATGAGAGAGAAACTCTGACTGTGTTCACGATGTGCCTTCTCCCATGAGAGAGATACCCTGAAATTCATCAGCCTTCTTGAACCAAGGTATCTTTCCCTGGATGCCTTTGATTGGACATTTCTGCAGACTTGTTTTAATTGGGACATTTTCTCAGCCTTAGAACTGTTAATAAGCAACTCCTTAAATTCCCCCTTTTAAAAGCCGTTTCATTTCAGATATATTGCATTCCAGCAGCTAGCAAACTAGAATAGTGGTTGACAATTGATTTCATTAGTCTCAAAGCTTTAGATCAGAGAGGTTTTCAGTTGTGAAAGCTACTCCATGGCATGGGAGGGGCATAAAAGACAACTCTAGGCCATCACATCATGACAAGTGAGCTTTACACAGCTAGGGTCATAGAAAGGAAATTCTAATTGCACTCAGACCCAGAGTATTCAGAGGCTGATATCAAGGCAATGTGATCTCACAGTAAGATGATGTGTGAAGGAGCTGCTTTTTCCTGGGGAAGAGGGGATGGGCTTATGTTCAATTGAAGTGTGAGTGAAACCAATGCTGGTGCTCTTCCCAAGCCAAAAGTCTTTTGTTGGAAGGAAAAGGTTATAACCAGACTTGCCTAATTTTAAATCCTGGTCTCTTTATTCATATGGTTGTGAAATGCTCATTTTTTGTCTAATATGTGCCATAAACTGAGCAAGGAGATGGACACACAGGGCTCAACTAGGTAGATTATCCTTTCCCTGCTGGGATTGTCATCCATAGTGCAACTGCTTGGTCCTCCAAAGTGTTCTCTTCTCAGAGTGTAGCTTGGGTCTAATTACTCAGTCTGAGGACCAAGATCCCAAAGCTCAGGCTGGTGTAGGACTCAGTTTAGACCCCCAGAGCTAGAACTCCCTTAGGAAAGGTTGAGTTCTCAATTCCAGGCCCTGGGGTGTGGGCCAGAGCAA